>NC_057813.1:324101266-324156571 GCF_018294505.1 Triticum aestivum
GCTTTCTCTCACCACAAGACCACATCCACATCCTTACTACATCCAATGGTTCAACAACAGCGGCAAGGTTAAGGTAACACGTACTGTTCGTGTGCATTTTAGTATCTCTACATATGCTGATTATGTTGATTGTGATGTGGTACCTATGCAAGCATGTTCCTTATTACTTGGTAGACCATGGCAATTTGATAAAAATTCTGTACACCATGGTAGAAACAATCACTACACTCTTGTTCATAAGGATAAAAATATTACTTTGCTTCCTATGACTCCTGATTCCATTTTGAAAGATGATATTAATAGAGCTAATAAAGCACAACAGGAGAAGAATAAGAGTGAAAATCAGATTGTGGCAAAAGAATTTGAGCAACAAATGAAGCCTAATAATAAACCATCTAGTGTTGTTTCTGAAATTAAATTGAAAAGTGCATGTTTATTTGCCACCAAATCTGATATTGATGAGCTAGATTTCAGCAAATCTGTTTTCTATGCTTTTGTGTGCAAAGAGGCATTATTTTCATTCGAGGACGTGCCTTCCTCTTTGCCTCCTGCTGTCACTAACATTTTGCAGGAGTTCGCTGACGTTTTTCCACAAGACGTGCCACCGGGATTACCGCCTATTCGAGGGATTGAGCATCAGATTGACTTAATTCCCAGTGCTTCACTGCCAAATCGTGCACCATACCGTACCAATCCAGAGGAGACAAAGGAGATTATGCGTCAAGTACAAGAGCTTCTCGACAAAGGTTATATACGCGAATCCCTTAGTCCTTGTGCTGTTCCTATTATTCTAGTGCCGAAAAAGGATGGTACATCACGTATGTGTGTTGATTGTAGAGGCATTAATAATATTACTATTCGTTATCGTCATCCTATTCCTAGGCTAGATGATATGCTTGATGAATTGAGTGGCTCTACAATTTTCTCCAAAGTTGATTTGCGTAGTGGTTACCATCAAATTCGTATGAAATTGGGAGATGAATGGAAAACAGCATTTAAAACTAAGTTTGGATTATATGAGTGGTTAGTCATGCCTTTTGGGTTAACTAATGCACCTAGTACTTTCATGAGATTAATGAACGAAGTTTTACGTGCTTTCATTGGACGATTTGTGGTAGTTTACTTTGATGACATATTGATTTATAGCAGATCTTTGGAAGAACATTTGGAACATTTACGTGCTATTTTTATTGCTCTACGTGATGCACGTTTGTTTGGTAACCTTGGGAAGTGCACCTTTTGCACCAACCGAGCATCTTTTCTTGGCTATGTTGTTACTCCACAGGGAATTGAAGTTGATAAAGCCAAGATTGAAGCTATTGAGAGTTGGCCGCAGCCCAAAACGGTCACACAAGTGAGGAGTTTTCTTGGCCTCGCTGGATTCTATAGGCGTTTTGTGAGAGATTTTAGCACCATTGCTGCACCTCTCAATGAGCTTACAAAGAAAGATGTGCCTTTTCTTTGGGGTACCGCACAGGAAGAAGCCTTCACGGTATTGAAAGATAAGTTGACACATGCTCCTTTACTCCAACTTCCTGATTTTAATAAGACTTTTGAGCTTGAATGTGATGCTAGTGGAATTGGATTAGGAGGTGTGTTATTACAAGATGGCAAACCTGTTGCATACTTTTCTGAAAAATTGAGTGGGCCTAGTCTGAATTATTCTACTTATGATAAAGAATTATATGCTCTTGTTCGGACTTTAGAAACATGGCAACATTATTTATGGCCCAAAGAATTTGTTATACATTCTGATCATGAATCTTTGAAACATATTAAAAGTCAAGCTAAACTGAATCGTAGACATGCTAAATGGGTTGAATTCATTGAGACTTTCCCTTATGTCATTAAACACAAGAAGGGAAAAGAAAATGTTATTGCTGATGCATTGTCTCGTCGCTATACTATGCTTTCACAACTTGACTTCAAAATATTTGGTTTGGAGACTATCAAAGATCAATATGTGCATGATGCTGATTTTAAAGATGTAATGCGGAATTGTAAAGAAGGAAGAATATGGAACAAGTTTGTTGTTAACGATGGATTTGTGTTTCGTGCTAACAAGCTATGCATTCCAGCTAGCTCCGTTCATCTTTTGTTGTTGCAGGAGGCGCATGGAGGAGGATTAATGGGACACTTTGGCGTGAAGAAGACGGAGGACGTACTTGCTACACATTTCTTTTGGCCAAAGATGAGACGGGATGTTGAGCGTTTTATTGCTCGCTGCACTACATGTCAAAAAGCTAAGTCACGACTCAATCCTCATGGTTTATATATGCCTTTGCCTGTACCTAGTGTTCCTTGGGAGGATATATCTATGGACTTTGTTTTAGGTTTACCTCGAACAAAGAAGGGGAGGGATAGCATATTTGTTGTCGTGGATAGATTCTCGAAAATGGCACACTTTATACCATGTCATAAAAGTGATGATGCTGTTAATGTTGCTACTATGCTTAGGGCTGTTTTGAAGAATAATAAGAAAATGTGGGAGGAATGCTTGCCTCATATTGAATTTGCTTATAATCGTTCATTGCATTCTACTACTAAGATGTGCCCTTTTGAAGTTGTGTATGGTTTCCTACCTCGTGCACCTATTGATTTGTTGCCTCTTCCATCTTCGGAGAAGGTTAATTTTGATGCTAAACAACGTGCTGAATTGATTTTAAAAATGCATGAGTTAACTAAGGAAAACATTGAGCGCATGAATGCTAAATATAAACTTGCTGGAGATAAGGGTAGAAAACATGTTCTGTTTGCACCTGGAGATCTTGTTTGGTTACATTTGCGTAAGGATAGATTTCCTGATTTGCGCAAATCAAAGTTAATGCCACGTGCTGATGGTCCCTTTAAGGTGTTAGAGAAAATAAATGATAATGCATATAAACTTGAGCTGCCTGCAGATTTTGGGGTTAGTCCCACTTTTAACATTGCAGATTTGAAGCCTTATTTGGGTGAGGAAGATGAACTTCCGTCGAGGACGACTTCATTTCAAGAAGGGGAGGATGATGAGGACATCAATACAATTGTTACACCCACAGCCCCTGCTGCTATACATACTGGACCAATTACTAGAGCTCGTGCACGCCAACTAAATTACCAGGTACTTTCGTTTCTTGGTAATGATTCTAATGTTCATGAGAATATGATGCTGCCTAAATTGGATACATTTGTTTTGCTTACAAATGAAGGGCCTAGCTTGGAGAAGGATGAACATTGGAGCAAGAACAAGTATGGAGATGATGGCATGCGCAAGGGGAACAATAACGGAGTTACAAGTGATGATTTCAGGACTTTGAAGCCACCATAATGGGTGCATGAAGCCTTGGACGAAATATACAAGATGCCACTTCATAAATTTCGTCCCGAGGCTATTTTAGGTGCTGCGTCACCTTATTATTGGGCCAGGCCCATGTAATTTCGAAATACATAAGTATAGGCTATTTTTAGAGTCCGTATGTGTGGGGAAACAAGAGATAGGGTTGATTTCGGACCCCTCCACCAAGGGCCACGAAATTCCCCCCTCTTCCTCCATATATACAGCCCTTAGGGCATCGTTTAGACTTTGGGTTTTGTTTAGATTAAAAGTTCGCCATAGCTGCAACTTCGCGTACTTCGTTTGTGTTCAACGACCAGACAAAGGCGTCACAGAACCCCACCTTGATCAAATAAAGCTTTCATCTTATATTCGCAATATCTAGATTGCAATCTCAGTTTCTTGCTTGTTCTTCGTTTTCTCGCAGGAAACAAACCCTCGTGGTCAGGTTGATCGTGCTCCGGCGTGGTCAATAACCTCTCGGAGTTGGTTTAGCGATTGCTAAGGCGCGACGTCCTCGCACGTTCGTAGTCGGATCGTCAAAGTCGACTTCCACAAAAGCGATATCCATCATCTCATCGAAAGACGGGACACCTTTGCCTCTATCACATCGTCGTGTCAAGTTGCTGGTCTTAGAGTCTAGTCTTTTAGAGTTTTGAGTTCTGGTCATAAGTTGTCACGCCACCGCCACACCATCATCATCGCCCATCTACCACTTTTGCTTATCCGCCACCACTCTGAATCCATATCCATATACCACCACCAATCCATATCCATATACCACCACCGCTACCATATACCACCACCGCTGCCATATACCACAACCATATATCCACCACCAATCCGAGTTCTTCTCATATTAGGTTTGTTCTTGAGATCAATCTAATTTCTGATTCGTGTTTCCTTGCCTGCGTAGGTCTCGGAAAAAAAAGAGAGTCTGGAGACCCCCGGGCAGTTTTTAGGCCAAAATTTTCACGGCCAATTTTTTTTCCCTATCCTATTTTTAGGCTTTTCTGAGTCTTTTGAGCCACGTGCCATCATAGTGATTTTTTGTCGCACTTTTTCATCGTCGCTGCCCTGATTTCCGAAAAAAAAAGTGAAAAAAAATTCCGTGCCCATCCTATCAGTTTGACGAGGGAAGAGTTTTGAGACACTCGCCATTATAGTGAAAAAAAAGAGGAGCGCAAAAAAAAGGAGCGCAAAAAAAAGAGCGAAAAAAAAGTGTTCCAGAGTGTGCTTTTCCCTTATTTACGTGCAGTGCCGTGATTTTGTTAGTGTTCTAGGCTCGCGTCTCTAGCATAGTCTAGCTGATGAGGACATCAATACAATTGTTACACCCACAGCCCCTGCTGCTATACATACTGGACCAATTACTAGAGCTCGTGCACGCCAACTAAATTACCAGGTACTTTCGTTTCTTGGTAATGATTCTAATGTTCATGAGAATATGATGCTGCCTAAATTGGATACATTTGTTTTGCTTACAAATGAAGGGCCTAGCTTGGAGAAGGATGAACATTGGAGCAAGAACAAGCATGGAGATGATGGCATGCGCAAGGGGAACAAGAACGGAGTTACAAGTGATGATTTCAGGACTTTGAAGCCACCATAATGGGTGCATGAAGCCTTGGACGAAATATACAAGATGCCACTTCATAAATTTCGTCCCGAGGCTATTTTAGGTGCTGCGTCACCTTATTTTTGGGCCAGGCCCATGTAATTTCGAAATACATAAGTATAGGCTATTTTTAGACTTCGTATGTGTGGGGAAACAAGAGATAGGGTTGATTTCGGACCCCTCCACCAAGGGCCACGAAATTCCCCCCTCTTCCTCCATATATACAGCCCTTAGGGCATCGTTTAGACTTTGGGTTTTGTTTAGATTAAAAGTTCGCCATAGCTGCAACTTCGCGTACTTCGTTTGTGTTCAACGACCAGACAAAGGCGTCACAGAACCCCACCTTGATCAATAAAGCTTTCATCTTATATTCGCAATATCCAGATTGCAATCTTAGTTTCTTGCTTGTTCTTCGTTTGCTCGCAGGAAACAGACCCTCGTGGTCAGGTTGATCGTGCTCCGGCGTGGTCAATAACCTCTCGGAGTTGGTTTAGCGATTGCTAAGGCGCGACGTCCTCACACGTTCGTAGTCGGATCGTCAAAGTCGACTTCCACCAAAGCGATATCCATCATCTCATCGAAAGACGGGACACCTTTGCCTCTATCAATGTTTTCCTTAGTTAACTCATGCATTTTTAAAATCAATTCAGCACGTTGTTTAGCATCAAAATTAACCTTCTCCGAAGATGGAAGAGGCAACAAATCAATAGGTGCACGAGGTAGGAAACCATACACAACTTCAAAAGGGCACATCTTAGTAGTAGAATGCAATGAACGATTATAAGCAAATCCAATATGAGGCAAGCATTCCTCCCACATTTTCTTATTATTCTTCAAAACAGCTCTAAGCATAGTAGACAAAGTTCTATTGACTACTTCAGTTTGTCCATCAGTTTGGGGGTGACAAGTAGTACTAAAAAGCAGTTTAGTCCCCAACTTAGCCCATAAATGATAGAGGCAGAGGTGTCCCGTCTTTCGATGAGATGATGGATTTTCGCTTTGGTGGAAGTCGACTTTGATGATCCGACTACGAACGTGCGAGGACGTCGCGCCTTAGCTATCGTTAAACCAACTCCGAGAGGTTATTGACCACGCCGGAGCACGATCAACCTGACCACGAGGGTCTGATTCCTGCGAGCAAACAAAGAACAAGCAAGAATCTGAGATTGCAATCTGGATATTGCGAATATAAGATGAAAGCTTTATTGATCAAGGTGGGGTCCTGTGACGCCTTTGTCTGGTCGTTGAACACAAACGAAGTACGCGAAGTTGCAGCTATGGCGAACTTTAATCTAAACAAAACCCAAAGTCTAAACGGTGCCCTAAGGGCTGTATATATGGAGGAAGAGAGGGGGAATTTCGTTGCCCTTGGTGGAGGGGTCCGAAATCAACCCTATCTCTTGTTTCTCCACACATACGGACTCTAGAAATAGCCTATACTTATGTATTTCGAAATTACATGGGCCTGGCCCAATAAAAAGGTGACGCAGCACTTATAATAGCCTCTGGACGAAATTTATGAAGTGACATCTTGTATATTTCGTCCAAGGCTTCATGCACTCGTTATGGTGGCTTCAAAGACCTGAAATCATCACTTGTAACTCTATTCTTGTTCCCCTTGCGCATGCCATCATCTCCATGCTTGTTCTTGCTCCAATGTTCATCCTTCTCCAAGCTAGGCCCTTCATTTGTAAGCAAAACAAATGTATCCAATTTAGGCAGCATCATATTCTCATGAACATTAGAATCATTACCAAGAAACGAAAGTACCTGGTAATTTAGTTGGCGTGCGCGAGCTCTAGTAATTGGTCCAGTATGTATAGCAGCAGGGGCTGTGGGTGTAACAATGGTATTGATGTCCTCATCATCCTCCCCTTCTTGAAATGAAGTCGTCCTCGACGGAAGCTCATGTTCCTCACCCAAATAAGGCTTCAAATCTGCAATGTTAAAAGTGGGACTAACCCCAAAATCTGCAGGCAGCTCAAGTTTATATGCATTATCATTTATTTTCTCTAACACCTTAAAGGGACCATCAGCCCGTGGCATGAGCTTTGATTTGCGCAAATCAGGAAATCTATCCTTACGCAAATGTAACCAAACAAGATCTCCAGCAAGTTTATATTTGGCATTCATACGCTCAATGTTTTCCTTAGTTAACTCATGCATTTTTAAAATCAATTCAGCACGTTGTTTAGCATCAAAATTAACCTTCTCTGAAGATGGAAGAGGTAACAAATCAATAGGTGCACGAGGTAGGAAACCATACACAACTTCAAAAGGGCACATCTTAGTAGTAGAATGCAATGAACGATTATAAGCAAATTCAATATGAGGCAAGCATTCCTCCCACATTTTCTTATTACTCTTCAAAACAGCCCTAAGCATAGTAGACAATGTTCTATTGACTACTTCAGTTTGGCCATCAGTTGGGGGGTGACAAGTAGTACTAAAAAGCAGTTTAGTCCCCAACTTAGCCCATAAACATCTCCAAAAGTGGCAAAGAAATTTAGTATCACGATCTGAAACAATAGTATTTGGCACACCATGCAAGCGAATAATTTCACGAAAGAACAAATCAGCAACATTAACAGCATCATCGCTTTTATGACATGGTAATAAGTGTGCCATTTTCGAGAATCTATCCACGACAACAAATATGCTATCCCTCCCCTTCTTTGTTCGAGGTAAACCTAAAACAAAGTCCATAGATATATCCTCCCAAGGAACACTAGGTACAGGCAAAGGCATATATAAACCATGAGGATTGAGTCGTGACTTAGCTTTTTGACATGTAGTGCAGCGAGCAATAAAACGCTCAACATCCCGTCTCATCTTTGGCCAAAAGAAATGTGTAGCAAGTACATCCTCCGTCTTCTTCACGCCAAAGTGTCCCATTAATCCTCCTCCATGCGCCTCCTGCAACAACAAAAGACGAACGGAGCTAGCTGGAATGCATAGCTTGTTAGCACGAAACACAAATCCATCGTTAACGACAAACTTGTTCCACATTCTTCCTTCTTTACAATTCTGCATTACATCTTTAAAGTCAGCATCATGCACATATTGATCTTTGATGGTCTCCAAACCAAATATTTTGAAGTCAAGTTGTGAAAGCATAGTATAGCGACGAGACAATGCATCAGCAATAACATTTTCTTTTCCCTTCTTGTGTTTAATGACATAAGGGAAAGTCTCAATGAATTCAACCCATTTAGCATGTCTACGATTCAGTTTAGCTTGACTTCTAATATGTTTCAAAGATTCATGATCAGAATGTATAACAAATTCTTTGGGCCATAAATAATGTTGCCATGTTTCTAAAGTCCGAACAAGAGCATATAATTCTTTATCATAAGTAGAATAATTTAGACTAGACCCACTCAATTTTTCACAAAAGTATGCAACAGGTTTGCCATCTTGTAATAACACACCTCCTAATCCAATTCCACTAGCATCACATTCAAGCTCAAAAGTCTTATTAAAATCAGGAAGTTGGAGTAAAGGAGCATGTGTCAACTTATCTTTCAATACCGAGAAGGCTTCTTCCTGTGCGGTACCCCAAAGAAAAGGCACATCTTTCTTTGTATGCTCATTGAGAGGTGCAGCAATGGTGCTAAAGTCTCTCACAAAACGCCTATAGAATCCAGCGAGGCCAAGAAAACTCCTCACTTCTGTGACCGTTTTGGGCTGCGGCCAACTCTCAATACCTTCAATCTTGGCTTTATCAACTTCAATTCCCTGTGGAGTAACAACATAGCCAAGAAAAGATACTCGGTCGGTGCAAAAGGTGCACTTCCCAAGGTTACCAAACAAACGTGCATCACGTAGAGCAATAAAAACAACACGTAAATGTTCCAAATGTTCTTCCAAAGATCTGCTATAAATCAGTATATCATCAAAATAGACTACCACAAATCGTCCAATGAAAGCACGTAAAACTTCGTTCATTAGTCTCATGAAAGTACTAGGCGCATTAGTTAACCCAAAAGGCATGACTAACCACTCATATAATCCAAACTTAGTTTTAAATGCTGTTTTCCATTCATCCCCCAATTTCATACGAATTTGATGGTATCCACTACGCAAATCAACTTTGGAGAATATTGTAGAGCCACTCAATTCATCAAGCATATCATCTAGCCTAGGAATAGGATGACGATAACGAATAGTAATATTATTAATGCCTCTACAATCAACACACATACGTGATGTACCATCCTTTTTCGGCACTAGAATAATAGGAACAGCACAAGGACTAAGGGATTCGCCTATATAACCTTTGTCGAGAAGCTCTTGTACTTGACGCATAATCTCCTTCGTCTCCTCTGGATTGGTACGGTATGGTGCACGGTTTGGCAGTGAAGCACCGGGAATTAAGTCAATCTGATGCTCAATCCCTCGAATAGGCGGTAATCCCGGTGGCACGTCTTGTGGAAAGACGTCAGCGAACTCCTGCAAAATGTTAGTGACAGCAGGAGGCAAAGAGGAAGGCACGTCCTCGAATGAAAATAATGCCTCTTTGCACACAAAAGCATAGCAAACAGATTTGCTGAAATCTAGCTCATCAATATCAGATTTGGTGGCAAATAAACATGCACTTTTCAATTTAATTTCAGAAGCAACACTAGATGGTTTATTATTAGGCTTCATTTGTTGCTCAAATTCTTTTGCCACAATCTGATTTTCACTCTTATTCGTCTCCTGTTTTGCTTTATTAGCTGATAGAGGCGGGGTGTCCCGATCTTTCTATGAGATGATAACTATCGATTTGGTGAAGATGACTTTGACGATCCGACTACAAACGTGCACGACGTTGCGCCTTAGCAATCGCTAAACCAACTCCGAGAGGTTATTGACCACGCCGAAGCACAATCAACCTGACCACGAAGGTCTATTCCTGCAAGCAATCGAAGAACAAGCAAGAATATGATAAAGAAATCTGAATATTGCGAATATAGATGAAGTAAGCGGTCTTGGTCTGGTCGTTGGACATAAACGAAGTACACGAAGTTGCAATGGCTAACTTTTAACTAAACAAATCCCAAGGAAAAGCTACTAGATGGATCTACTTATATAGGAGCAAGGGGTGGCGGCCAAGGAGGTGGGAGGACGTCCCAAGGCAGCCTAAAACTAAATCTAGGTCGTACAAGGCCAATGGGCCCAAGTGGAGGTGATGTAACACCTTTGGACTTGTAGTTTGACTCGGATTCTGCTGCAGCATCAGATTGTTTCGTCCACAACTCAACGCTCCGGACGAATTTGAAGGTGATTCCAATTGGGTTGGAAAGTGCACGAAATCTAGTTTCCAACAAAAAAAGAAGCACCCAATTCGGAGTCCGTATGAAAAACTTGTGTGCGTTTTGAGTCAGGTGTGTCTGTGCAGTCCGAATCTGAATCCAGAACGTGAGAGACTTGGACTCTATCTTCTCTTGGGCCAAAAGTGACGTGAGAGAACTTTTTGGACAGCAAATAAAGATCTCTTTCTTCCTTATCTTCATATGTGGATTGTACAAATGTCCCATACACCTGCAATTAGACAAAACACAAAAGTGTGTGAAGTATTTTTGTTCTGGATAACATAAATAGATTATTGAATAGTTTGCACTAGAAATCACCTGACAAATATGCATATATGCAATATTTTTGGTCATATCCAAGGTAGTCATGTCCTCATCAAGTAGTACTAAAAAGCAGTTTAGTCCCCAACTTAGCCCATAAACATCTCCAAAAGTGGCTAAGAAATTTAGTATCACGATCTGAAACAATAGTATTTGGCACACCATGCAAGCGAATAATTTCACGAAAGAACAAATCAGCAACATTAACAGCATCATCGCTTTTATGACATGGTATGAAGTGTGCCATTTTCGAGAATCTATCCACGACAACAAATATGCTATCCCTCCCCTTCTTTGTTCGAGGTAAACCTAAAACAAAGTCCATAGATATATCCTCCCAAGGAACACTAGGTACAGGCAAAGGCATATATAAACCATGAGGATTGAGTCGTGACTTAGCTTTTTGACATGTAGTGCATCGAGCAATAAAACGCTCAACATCCCGTCTCATCTTTGGCCAAAAGAAATGTGTAGCAAGTACGTCCTCCGTCTTTTTCACGCCAAAGTGTCCCATTAATCCTCCTCCATGCGCCTCCTGCAACAACAAAAGACGAACGGAGCTAGCTGGAATGCATAGCTTGTTAGCACGAAACACAAATCCATCGTTAACGACAAACTTGTTCCACATTCTTCCTTCTTTACAATTCTGCATTACATCTTTAAAATCAGCATCATGCACATATTGATCTTTGATGGTCTCCAAACCAAATATTTTGAAGTCAAGTTGTGAAAGCATAGTATAGCGACGAGACAATGCATCAGCAATAACTTTTTCTTTTCCCTTCTTGTGTTTAATGACATAAGGGAAAGTCTCAATGAATTCAACCCATTTAGCATGTCTACGATTCAGTTTAGCTTGACTTTTAATATGTTTCAAAGATTCATGATCAGAATGTATAACAAATTCTTTGGGCCATAAATAATGTTGCCATGTTTCTAAAGTCCGAACAAGAGCATATAATTCTTTATCATAAGTAGAATAATTCAGACTAGGCCCACACAATTTTTCAGAAAAGTATGCAACAGGTTTGCCATCTTGTAATAACACACCTCCTAATCCAATTCCACTAGCATCACATTCAAGCTCAAAAGTCTTATTAAAATCAGGAAGTTGGAGTAAAGGAGCATGTGTCAACTTATCTTTCAATACCGTGAAGGCTTCTTCCTGTGCAGTACCCCAAAGAAAAGGCACATCTTTCTTTGTAAGCTCATTGAGAGGTGCAGCAATGGTGCTGAAATCTCTCACAAAACGCCTATAGAATCCAGCGAGGCCAAGAAAACTCCTCACTTGTGTGACCGTTTTGGGCTGCGGCCAACTCTCAATAGCTTCAATCTTGGCTTTATCAACTTCAATTCCCTGTGGAGTAACAACATAGCCAAGAAAAGATACTCGGTCGGTGCAAAAGGTGCACTTCCCAAGGTTACCAAACAAACGTGCATCACGTAGAGCAATAAAAACAGCACGCAAATGTTCCAAATGTTCTTCCAAAGATCTGCTATAAATCAGTATATCATCAAAATAGACTACCACAAATCGTCCAATGAAAGCACGTAAAACTTCGTTCATTAGTCTCATGAAAGTACTAGGCGCATTAGTTAACCCAAAAGGCATGACTAACCACTCATATAATCCAAACTTAGTTTTAAATGCTGTTTTCCATTCATCCCCCAATTTCATACGAATTTGATGGTATCCACTACGCAAATCAACTTTGGAGAATATTGTAGAGCCACTCAATTCATCAAGCATATCATCTAGCCTAGGAATAGGATGACGATAACGAATAGTAATATTATTAATGCCTCTACAATCAACACACATACGCGATGTACCATCCTTTTTCGGCACTAGAATAATAGGAACAGCACAAGGACTAAGGGATTCGCGTATATAACCTTTGTCGAGAAGCTCTTGTACTTGACGCATAATCTCCTTCGTCTCCTCTGGATTGGTACGGTATGGCGCACGGTTTGGTAGTGAAGCACCGGGAATTAAGTCAATCTGATGCTCAATCCCTCGAATAGGTGGTAATCCCGGTGGCACGTCTTGTGGAAAGACGTCAGCGAACTCCTGCAAAATGTTAGTGATAGCAGGAGGCAACGAGGGAGGCACGTCCTCGAATGAAAATAATGCCTATTTGCACACAAAAGCATAGCAAACAGATTTGCTGAAATCTAGCTCATCAATATCAGATTTGGTGGCAAATAAACATGCACTTTTCAATTTAATTTCAGAAGCAACACTAGATGGTTTATTATTAGGCTGCATTTGTTGCTCAAATTCTTTTGCCACAATCTGATTTTCACTCGTATTCTTCTCCTGTTTTGCTTTATTAGCTCTATTAATATCATCTTTCAAAATGGAATCAGGAGTCATAGGAAGCAAAGTAATATTTTTATCCTTATGAACAAGAGTATAGTGATTGTTTCTACCATGGTGTACAGAATTTTTATCAAATTGCCATGGTCTACCAAGTAATAAGGAACATGCTTGCATAGGTACCACATCACAATCAACATAATCAGCATATGTAGAGATACTAAAATGCACACGAACAGTACGTGTTACCTTAACCTTGCCGCTGTTGTTGAACCATTGGATGTAGTAAGGATGTGGATGTGGTCTTGTGGTGAGAGAAAGCTTCTCCACCATCTCCATGCTAGCCAAGTTGTTGCAGCTCCCTCCGTCTATGATGACGCGCACAGAACGTTCCTTCACAACTCCCTTGGTATGGAACAAATTGTGCCTCTGATTTTGCTCAGCTTGTGTGACCTGCACACTCAAAACACGTTGAGCAACTAAACATTCATACCTGTCAGCGTCTTCAGCAGCCATGTATTGCGTCTCATGATCAGAATCATCTCCACCATGTTCTTCACGTGTAATAAGAGCCAAAGTCTCCTCATCATAGTCACTAGCGGACTCATATCCACCATCCGCTGTAGCAATCATCACACGCGGAGATTTGCATTCTCTCGCATAATGACCTCCTCCCTTACAATGACGACAAATAATATCAATTGTGTGCCCTGTTGATGCTATGGAAGAAGAAGAACGTTGTGTACGCCCCGCAGGTGCGCTCTTGGCAGATAATGGTGGTTGTGCCTGTTTTCTTGTATCACGGCTGGAGGTGGCACCTGATGGAGGTGCTGGTGCAGTTGAAGTAGAAGATGCACGTGGTGTCCATGATGAAGGTCGGCCTGCAGAAAAGTTAGTTCGCCCCAATGCTTGTCGATCCTGCACTTCACGTTCAGCTTTACAAGCAAGATGGAATAAACAAGTGATATTAGTATACTCCTTATAGTGTAGAATGGTCTGCATCTCTCTATTTAATCCACCCAGAAAACGTGCAAGCATAGCTTCATTCTCCTCAACAATACCACATCTAATCATGCCAGTTTGTAATTCCTGATAATATTCTTCTACAGAATTTTTCCCTTGTCTTAAACGCTGCAATTTTTGAAGCAATTCACGTTGATAATATGGTGGAAACCAACGCGTACGCATAGCAGTTTTCGAAGCAGCCCAAGTAGTTGGAATAGGATATAATCTACAATGTTCAGACCACCATACACATGCAAAACTAGTGAAAGCACAAACAGTAGCAGCAACTCGTCTCTCCTCAGGATATTGTGATAGAGGCGGAGGTGTCCCGTCTTTTGATGAGATGTTGGATTTCGCTTTGGTGGAAGTCAACTTTGACGATCCGACTACGAACGTGCGAGGACGTCGCGCCTTAGCAATCGCTAAACCAACTCCGAGAGGTTATTGACCAGGCCGGAGCACGATCAACCTGGCCACGAGGGTCTGTTTCCTGCGAGCAAACGAAGAACAAGCAAGAAACTGAGATTGCAATCTGGATATTGCGAATATAAGATGAAAGCTTTATTGATCAAGGTGGGGTTCTGTGACGCCTTTGTCTGGTCGTTGAACACAAACGAAGTACGCGAAGTTGCAGCTATGGCGAACTTTTAATCTAAATAAAACCCAAAGTCTAAACGGTGCCCTAAGGGCTGTATATATGGAGGAAGAGAGGGGGAATTTCGTGGCCCTTGGTGGAGGGGTCCGAAATCAACCCTATCTCTTGTTTCCCCACACATACGGACTCTAAAAATAGCCTATACTTATGTATTTCGAAATTACATGGGCCTGGCCCAATAAAAAGGTGACGCAGCACCTATAATAGCCTCGGGATGAAATTTATGAAGTGGCATCTTGTATATTTCGTCCAAGGCTTCATGCAACCATTATGGTGGCTTCAAAGTCCTGAAATCATCACTTGTAACTCTGTTCTTGTTCCCCTTGCGCATGGCATCATCTCCATGCTTGTTCTTGCTCCAATGTTCATCCTTCTCCAAGCTAGGCCCTTCATTTGTAAGCAAAACAAATGTATCCAATTTAGGCAGCATCATATTCTCATGAACATTAGAATCATTGCCAAGAAACAAAAGTACCTGATAATTTAATAGGCGTGCGCGAGCTCTAGTAATTGGTCCCGTATATGTAGCAGTAGGGGCTGTGGGTGTAACAATGGTATTGATGTCCTCATCATCCTCCCCTTCTTGAAATGAAGTCGTCCTTGACGGAAACTCATCTTCCTCACCCAAATAAGGCTTCAAATCTGCAATGTTAAAAGTGGGACTAACCCCAAAATCTGCAGGCAGCTCAAGTTTATATGCATTCTCATTTATTTTCTCTAACACCTTAAAGGGACCATCAGCACGTGGCATTAGCTTTGATTTGCGCAAAGCAGGAAATCTATCCTTACGCAATTGTAACCAAACAAGATCTCCAGGTGCAAACACAACATGTTTTCTACCCTTATCTCCAGCAAGTTTATATTTAGCATTCATACGCTCAATGTTTTCCTTAGTTAACTCATGCATTTTTAAAATCAATTCAGCACGTTGTTTAGCATCAAAATTAACCTTCTCCGAAGATGGAACAGGCAACAAATCAATAGGTGCACGAGGTAGGAAACCATACACAACTTCAAAAGGGCACATCTTAGTAGTAGAATGCAATGAACGATTATAAGCAAATTCAATATGAGGCAAGCATTCCTCCCACATTTTCTTATTACTCTTCAAAACAGCCCTAAGCATAGTAGACAACGTTCTATTGACTACTTCAGTTTGTCCATCAGGTTGGGGGTGACAAGTAGTACTAAAAAGCAGTTTAGTCCCCAACTTAGCCCATAAACATCTCCAAAAGTGGCTAAGAAATTTAGTATCACGATCTGAAACAATAGTATTTGGCACACCATGCAAGCGAATAATTTCACGAAAGAACAAATCAGCAACATTAACAGCATCATCGCTTTTATGACATGGTATAAAGTGTGCCATTTTCGAGAATCTATCCACGACAACAAATATGCTATCCCTCCCCTTCTTTGTTCGAGGTAAACCTAAAACAAAGTCCATAGATATATCCTCCCAAGGAACACTAGGTACAGGCAAAGGCATATATAAACCATGAGGATTGATTCATGACTTAGCTTTTTGACATGTAGTGCAGCCAGCAATAAAACGCTCAACATCCCGTCTCATCTTTGGCCAAAAGAAATGTGTAGCAAGTACGTCCTCCGTCTTCTTCATGCCAAAGTGTCCCATTAATCCTCCTCCATGCGCCTCCTGCAACAACAAAAGACGAACGGAGCTAGCTGGAATGCATAGCTTGTTAGCACGAAACACAAATCAATCGTTAACAACAAACTTGTTCCACATTCTTCCTTCTTTACAATTCTGCATTACATCTTTAAAATCAACATCATGCACATATTGATCTTTGATGGTCTCCAAACCAAATATTTTGAAGTCAAGTTGTGAAAGCATAGTATAGCGACGAGACAATGCATCAACAATAACATTTTCTTTTCCCTTCTTGTGTTTAATGACATAAGGGGAAGTCTCAATGAATACAACCCATTTAGCATGTCTACGATTCAGTTTAGCTTGACTTTTAATATGTTTCAAAGATTCATGATCAGAATGTATAACAAATTCTTTGTGCCATAAATAATGTTGCCATGTTTCTAAAGTCCGAACAAGAGCATATAATTCTTTATCATAAGTAGAATAATTCAGACTAGGCCCACTCAATTTTTCAGAAAAGTATGCAACAGGTTTTCCATCTTGTAATAACACACCTCCTAATCCAATTCCACTAGCATCACATTCAAGCTCAAAAGTCTTATTAAAATCAGGAAGTTGGAGTAAAGGAGCATGTGTCAACTTATCTTTCAATACTGTGAAGGCTTCTTCCTGTGTGGTACCCCAAAGAAAAGGCACATCTTTCTTTGTAAGCTCATTGAGAGGTGCAGCAATGCTGCTGAAATCTCTCACAAAACGCCTATAGAATCCAGCGAGGCCAAGAAAACTCCTCACTTGTGTGACCATTTTGGGCTGCGGCCAACTCTCAATAGCTTCAATCTTGGCTTTATCAAATTCAATTCCCTGTGGAGTAACAACATAGCCAAGAAAAGATACTTGGTCGGTGCAAAAGGTGCACTTCCCAAGGTTACCAAACAAACGTGCATCACGTAGAGCAATAAAAACAAAACGTAAATGTTCCAAATGTTCTTCCAAAGATCTGCTATAAATCAATATGTAATCAAAGTAAACTACCACAAATCGTCCAATGAAAGCACGTAAAACTTCGTTCATTAATCTCATGAAAGTACTAGGTGCATTAGTTAAAACAAAAGGCATGACTAACCACTCAGATAATCCAAACTTAGTTTTAAATGTTGTTTTCCATTCATCTCCCAATTTCATACGAATTTGATGGTATCCACTACGCAAATCAACTTTGGAGAATATTGTAGAGCCACTCAATTCATCAAGCATATCATCTAGCCTAGGAATAGGATGACGATAATGAATAGTAATATTATTAATGCCTCTACAATGAACACACATACGTGATGTACCATCCTTTTTCGGTACTAGAATAATAGGAACAGTACAAGGACTAAGGGATTCGCGTATATAACCTTTGTCGCGAAGCTCTTGTACTTAACGCATAATCTCCTTCGTCTCCTCTGAATTGGTACGGTATGGCGCACGGTTTGGCAGTGAAGCACCGGGAATTAAGTCAATCTGATGCTCAATCCCTCGAATAGGCGGTAATCCCGGTGGCACGTATTGGGAAAAGACGTCAGCGAACTCCTGCAAAATGTTAGTGACAACAGGAGGCAAAGAGGAAGGCATGTCCTCGAATGAAAATAATGCCTCTTTGCACACAAAAGCATAGTAAACAGATTTGCTGAAATCTAGCTCATCAATATCAGATTTGGTGGCAAATAAACATGCACTTTTCAATTTAATTTCAGAAGCAACACTAGGTGGTTTATTATTAGGCTTCATTTGTTGCTCAAATTCTTTTGCCACAATCTGATTTTCACTCTTATTCTTCTCCTGTTTTCCTTTATTAGCTCTATTAATATCGTCTTTCAAAATGGAATCAGGAGTCATAGGAAGCAAAGTAATACTTTTATCCTTATGAACAAGAGTATACTGATTGTTTCTACCATGGTGTACAGAATTTTATCAAATTGCCATGGTCTACCAAGTAATAAGGAACATGCTTGCATAGGTACCACATCACAATCAACATAATCAACATATGTAGAGATACTAAAATGCACACGAACAGTACGTGTTACCTTAACCTTGCCGCTGTTGTTGAACCATTGGATGTAGTAAGGATGTGGATGTGGTCTTGTGGTGAGAGAAAGCTTCTCCACCATCTCCATGCTAGCCAAGTTGTTGCAGCTCCCTCCGTCTATGATGACGCGCACAGAACGTTCCTTCACAACTCCCTTGGTATGGAACAAATTGTGCCTCTGATTTTGCTCAGCTTGTGTGACCTGCACACTCAAAACACGTTGTGCAACTAAACATTCATACCTGTCAGCGTCTTCAGGAGCCATGTATTGCGTCTCATGATCAGAATCATCTCCACCATGTTCTTCACGTGTAATAAGAGCCAAAGTCTCCTCATCATAGTGACTAGCGGACTCATATCCACCATCCTCGGTAGCAATCATCACACGCGGAGATTTGCATTCTCTCGCATAATGACCTCCTCCCTTACAACGACGACAAATAATATCACTTGTGTGCCCTGTTGATGCCATGGAAGAAGAAGAACTCCGTGCAGGCCCAACAGGTGCGCTCTTGGCAGATAATGGTGGTTGTGCCTGTTTTCTTGTATCACGACTGGAGGAGGCACCTAATTGAGGTGCTGGTGCAGTTGAAGTAGAAGATGCACGCGGTGTCCATGATGAAGGTCGGCCTGCAGAAAAGTTAGTTCGCGCCAATGCTTGTCGATCCTGCACTTCACGTTCAGCTTTACAAGCAAGATGGAATAAACGAGTGATATTAGTATACTCCTTATAGTCTAGAATGGTCTGAATCTCTCTATTTAATCCACCCAGAAAACGTGCAAGCATAGCTTCATTCTCCTCAACAATACCACATCTAATCATGCCAGTTTGTAATTCCTGATAATATTCTTCTACAGAATTTTTTCCTTGTCTTAAGCGCTGTAATTTTTGAAGCAATTCACGTTGATAATATGGTGGAACCCAACGAGTACGCATAGCAGTTTTCAAAGCAGCCCAAGTAGCGGGAATAGGATATAATCTACAATGTTCAGACCACCATACACATGCAAAACTAGTGAAAGCACAAACAGCAGCAACAACCCGTCTCTCCTCGGGATATTGTAAACATGTAAATCGTTGTTCAGTTTCTAACTCCCAAGTAAGATATATATCAGGAACATATCTACCCTCAAATGGTGGAATATTCAATTTCAGTTTAGGAATATGGACATCATCTCGTACCTGAGGTGGTGGTGCGGGCCTACCATTACGAATATATACCTGAGGTCGACCTGGTGGTGGTGGTGCTGGTGGCTGCACGTAGTTCTGATTTTGATCAACCTCATCCTCATAATCGCCCGCATACTCATCATCCTCCTGGGTACCAGCAGCAGCAGTAGCAGGAGCCAAAGAAGCATCAACAACAGGAACAACAACACCAGAAGTTTGGCCATCCTCAATAGGAACACACTTCGCTCGTCCATACTGATTCGAAAGGAAGTGTTGTTGTTGTTGTTGCAGAGGTGCGATAGGTGCAGCCGGTGGTGTTGGTGGTAAATGCACGAGCAATTCATTAAATTTGCTGTCAAGCTTTGTTGCGAACGTCTTCTCAATGCCATCTATCTTCTCCATGGCCTCGTCAAATCTGTTTAGCACATCTTGCACCTGTCCACTCATCATTTGCTGAAATTTATCATGTAGCTGTTTGTTCGTCAGGTTCTCCCAATCAGTCTCATCGGCTTGTGATCCTACCATGGTTAGCAGCAAATAGAAACACACAAGAATATGATCCTACAGACTACTAAGAAGTGGTGGTGGTGTATCACAAACCCGTCAAGCAAGTCTCAAATTCTTACCAGTTCTTACCCAGTAGCAGGTGGTGATCGGCAATCGTTGTAGTCAAAACTCTCAAAGCTTGGATAGAGCGATTACCAGGGAGAGTCAAACGCACGATGTAGATGTATGTGGAGCTGGGAAGGCTTATAATATGGTAGAAAAAAGGGTAAGCCATAATCAATTCAGAGATGCAAAGTTGAATAAACGCTCAACGACAGTACTGTGCTGGTCCTAGGCTAGACCGTGCTAGAGACGCGAGCCTAGAACACTAACAAAATCACGGCGCCGCACGTAAACAAGGAAAAGGCACACTCTAGAAGAAAAAAATTCGCTCTTTTTTTGCGCTGCTTTTTTTTGCGAAAAATCACTATAATGGCGAGTGTCTCAAAACTCTTCCCAGGTCAAACTGACAGGATAGGCACGAAATTTTTTCGACCAAATTTTTTTTGACTGCCCGGACCCAAAAACTGGAAACGGGTCAAAAAAAACTTTCTATAAGGCGACTGTCTTAATACGCTTAGAAACACCTAAAAATATGATAGCCAGAAATTTTTTTGTCAAGTGCATTTTTAGAAAATTTTGGGCCTAAACGGAGGGTGGTTTCCGGATTTTTTTTTCCGAAACCTACTCCGGCAAGGAAACATGAATGGGAAACTAGATGAATCTCGAAAACAAACCTAATATGAAAGGAACTCGGATTGGTGGTGGTATATGGCAGCGGTGCTGGTAGCGGTGGTAGTATATGGATATGGATCGGTGGTGGTATATGGACACAGATTGGTGGTGGTATATGGATACAGATTCGGAGCGGTGGTTGTAGGTGGCAGGGGCGATGATGATGGTGCGCTGGCGGCGTGACAACTTATGACCAGAACTCGAAACTCTAAAAGACTAGACGCTATAACCAACAACTAGACACGATGATGCAACCGCAAATTCAACAAAGCAAAACCCTAAAAAGATTATGCAAAGGCTCAGATTGGTTTGGATATGATGAACTAACCCTAATTTTTTTTGTGGCTTTTTCGTGGACTGTAGGTATGAAGAACAGACTCGATCTAAACTACGAAAAACTATAAAATCTCACCGAGCAACCTGGAAATCTGATACCACTTGATAGAGGTGGGGGTGTCCCGATCTTTCGTTGAGATGATAACTATCGATTTGGTGGAGACGACTTTGACGATCCGACTACAAACATGCACGACATTGCGCCTTAGCAATCGCTAAACCAATCTCCTGAGGTTATTGACCACACAGGAGCACGGGCAACCTGACCACGAAGGTTTATTCCTGCAAACAATCGAAGAACGAGCAAGAATATGATAAAAGCAATCTGAATATTACGAATATGTATGAAGTATTGATAAAGGTGGGGATCCGTAAGCGGTCTTGGTCTGGTATTGGACACAAACGAAGTACACGAAGTTGCAATGGCTAACTTTTAACTAAACAAATCCCCCAGGTCTAAACGGTGCCCTAAGGGCATCTCTAGCCGCGCCCCCAGGAAGGCCTCCCCAGGCGTTTTTTTTGCGCCGGCGCCGAAAAAACAGCCCAGTCGTGCCCCCAGGAGCCCGATTTTCGCCGGCTTGGGTCGAAAACAGCGCCGGCGGACCCAGCCCGAACCTGGCGCGCTGGGGGGCGCCCGGGGGCGCCGAGCTGTTTTGGCGCGAAAAAGACGCGGGCCAGCCGCGTCAGTGACTCGGTGCCTCGTCTTCCCCCAACGGCCTCAGTTCCTGCGGGGAATCAATGGCAAGGCTGCCGCCGGTCAGCCTTGCCATTGATTCCTCACGGGAGGCGTTTCACGGGGCGGCGCGCCGACGCCTCTCCTCCCTCGCACGCGTACCCACGGACGCGGCCCGGCTATAAGAGCAGGCGCCCTGCACTCGCCTGTGCCCACACCAGCCCCGCCCCGCCGCCGTCCAGCCCCTCCCTCTCCCTGCCTCTCCTGAGCGCCGCCGCCCAACCCCGCCGTCGCCATGGCAGAACGCTTCCCCGGAGACGAGGCGGCGGCAAACGGCTTCGGCCGCCGTTCGCTCCGCGAACAGGAGTCCTGGCTCCTGTTCCAGGCGAACATCCCGGCGCTGGACATGCGCGCCGGGCCGACGGGGTGGAGACTCAGCGTCGGGGGAGTGCCCATTCCCCCGTTGCCCGACACCGTGGCGAAGCCGAAGTACTTCGCCGAGGAGGTCGAGATCGTGCGCGTGTCCCTCACCGACGCCCAACTCTCCCTCCCCTAGTACGCCGCCGACAACCACGCGGCATGGGCGGCATATTTCGAGCGCCGCCAACAGCAGCGATTGGCATCCACCAATGGCGCGCCGGTGGTCGGCGGCCGACAGAAGAGCGATGGGCGCCATCTCTGGTGGGGCGTCCCCGGCCGCACACTCGAGGGTGTGCTCACGTACCTCGAGGGCGGCAACGACCCGCCGTTGGCATACCCCCCGGCGCAGCACTGACGCGTCGGGCCATGGGCGCCATGGAGGTTCGGGTCCTCCTCCTCCTCTTCCTCCTCCCGATCCTCATCGCACTCCTCCGGCACTCCGGCCCTGCTCGGCGTCAAGGCCGAGCCCGCGGCGAAGTCGCCGCTCGGCCGGCGCGCTCGCAGCGCCGGCATCGTCATCAACGAGGGCGGCCGGCGCGCCTCCTCCTCGCCGGCTCCTCCGCGCTTCATCAAGCCCAAGACGGAGCCGGGGCTGGCGCCGGTGAAGACGGAGCCGGGGCTGGCGCAGGTGAAGGCGGAGTTCGACGACGATGACGCGGCCCTAGAATGGGCGCGCCAGGAATCCATTGCGATGGAGAAGGTGCGCCGGGAGAAGGTGAAGGAGCGCCAGCGCACCGCCCTGTGCCGCTTCGAGGAGCGCCGACGCGGCCGCGATGAAGACAGGGTCGTCGTCCTACGCGACAGCGACGACGACGGCGACGACGACGACGCGCCGCCGCCAGCCCGCCATGGCGACGCCGGGTCCAGCAGGGGCGCCCGCGTCAAGGAGGAGAAGGCCAACGACGATGATGGCGGCAACGACTTCAGCCTCTTTCTTTTTTAGATTAGGTTAATGTAATGAAAATGCGCGAATTTCGCCGAAATTTGCCATGTTTAGCCGAAATTTAACTACTTTCTATCATAACTTCGCCGAACGGCCGTTCTTTTTTTTATACGCGCCTGGGGGCCGACGGCTGGGGACCGAATCGCCCCCAGGGCCATTTTTTGCGCCGGCTCACCCCCAGGCGGCGCTTTTAGACGCCCCCTGGGGGGCCAAAGGCTGGAGATGCCCTAAGGGCTGTATATATGGAGGACGAGGGGGGAATTTCGTGGCCCTTGGTGGAGGGGTCCGAAATCAACCCTATCTCTTATTTCCTCACTCATACGGACTTTAAAAATAGTCTATACTTATGTATTTCGAAATTACAAGGGCCTGGCCCAATAATAAGGCGACGTAGCACCTAGAATAGCCTCGGGACCAAATTTATGAAGTGGCATCTTGTATATTTCGTCCAAGGCTTCATGCACCCATTATGGTGGCTTCGAAGTCCTGAAATCATCACTTGTAACTCCGTTCTTGTTCCCCTTTCCATGCTTGTTCTTGCTCCAATGTTCATCCTTCTCCGAGCTAGTCCCTTCATTTGTAAGCAAAACAAATGTATCCAATTTACGCAGCATCATATTCTCATGAACATTAGAATCATTACCAAGAAACGAAAGTACCTGATAATTTAATTGGTGTGCGCGAGCTCTAGTAATTGGTCTAGTATATGTAGCAGTAGGGTTGTGGGTGTAATAATGGTATTGATGTCCTCATCAATTTGAGTCCAAGTGGTGATTGGTGGTTCACCTCTTGCTTGACGGCGTTCAAGGACTTGTTCCCACCATATGAGCACATAGTCTTGGAACTCAAGTGATGCCATAGCGATCTTCTTCTCTTCCTCATAGTTGTGCAAATGAAAGATTTTGTCGACCTTCAATGCCCATGAGAGGTACTCTTCCAGATCATTGCTTCCATTGAACTTGGGCTTTGTGAACTTGAGCTTGTCATAGTGTTGCTCTTCATTGTGTTGTTGGCGATGGTGATGATGACGTCCTTGAAGTGGAGGATAGTCATCCTCATGTTGCTCTTGGCACGGAGGAAGTCCATGATCACCTTGCTCTTGTTGAACTTGAGGTTGAAGTGGAGCTTGACGAGCTTGTGGAGGAGCTTGTGGAGCTTGACGTTGCGCACGCGGTTGGTAGTTCCTCTATTGGATTTATTCTCGAAGGGCTTCCTCTTGATTGCGCCGTTCGCGATTGCGGTTGGCGATGGCTCGACTTGATTCTTGAAGGGCACGTTGCGCCTCAAGAGCTTGCGCTTCATGTTGTTGTTGTTGAAGACGTTAAGCCTCGACATCTTGTTCCTCTTGGTGTAGACGCGCTTGTTCTTCCTCTTGGCGCCGTAGTCGTTGTCGTTCTTGAGCTTGAGCAAAAGCGACTTGGTTTGACTGATGACGAGGGTCTTGCTCATCGACTTGTTCTTGTGAATGCTTGTCATGTAGTGGGTTGCGAGATGCATGACGGTCTTGACATGCAGCTCGTCGAAGAGTGTTCGATGACGATGTACTTGAGTCGGAGAAGGTGTCGTCGGAGTGTCGACTCGAGCAGCTCCGTCTTGAGGATGAAGAAGTGGAAGGACGGAGGTTCCTCATGAAGGCGCGGATCTCATCCATTCTTGTATCGTTCTCTTGCTTGTGAGCGTCGAATTTGTTGTCGAAGTAGTCCCTCATTGCTTGTTGCTCTTGGTGCAATGCCTTTTGAGCTCCAAATAGGTGGCTCTTGGTGACAAATGATGACATGTCAATGTCGTTCTCGATGAGTGGAGGATTGGTAGAAGAACTTGGCCTACCCATCATTCCAAGCAAAATGTAAGTGGTAGAAGGAAAAGAACGTGTACCAAATGTACCTTGACCGAAGTTGAAGATGAATCAAGTTGACTCAAATGTGGACAATGAAATAGCACTGTTGGTACCAATTCTTGTCGGTTCTCACACCTACACACGTAAAAGCTTATGGTGGAGCTTGGTTAGGATGGTGGCACAAAATTTTATAAAATAGTAAGTGAGCTTCAATAATGTTGGAGAAGGTTCACAAATTTGTAAATGCAACAAGTAGACCAAGCAAGTATGGGTACACGGAAACACACACGCAAAATAGATAAATGGGATTGTGCAATCCAAAAGTGAGCCAAAATGTGGAAACCACGAAAATGCTCTTGTTGCACAATACTAGAGAGGCACTAGCACGATTGCACAATAGGCGGATACGGAACTTGTGCACAACCTACTATAAGTATGGTATTTCGGTGCGATGATCCAAGATGATCCAATATGACAATCTTAATGTAGTATGATGTTATGGTTCTTGTTCATAAGCTCTTTGCTTATCTTTCCTATTTGCTTAAAAGCTTGGGTGGTGATGTTGAAGTCGAACCGTACCTAGATAGCCGAAACACAATAGGACACGGGAACCACAACCCAAACTCTCAAAGACCAAAATGTTTCAAAATCGACATAGGAGGTAGCGGTGAACGGTGGTGGTGTTTGTTGAAAGTGGTCTGGGTATGCGGAAGTAGGCGTGGGCTCTGGGCAAAAATGGGTGAAGATATGGTGGATGGAGGCGCGGGGGTGGAGTTTCTGCTGCCAGGGGGCGGATTTCCGGGCCAGACACCGGATGTCCGGTACGCCGGATGTCTGGTGGACTCAGCGGGTGTCCGGGCTCCTGGATCCGGGACGAACACGATGAACTCTACGGAAAAATCGCAACTCCGGGGCAAAATTCGGGCGAATCGGTGGATGGAGAAGGGTGGGGAGGGTGGGGAAAGCTAGATCCACATGCAGCAACACAAATCCATGGACCAAATCCAACAAAATCTCAACTCACCAACAAATCACAAAAAAATTTGGGGCTATTTTTGGTGGGGAATTTTCGGATTTAGGACGAGAACAACAAAATCAAGCTAGAAAACACGGGGTAAGGGCTCCAAAAACGTGATCAACGTGGCTCATGATACCAAGATGATGTAGGGCGGAACCCTATGTGGACGATCTTTCACGTTTGGAGGGGATCCTACGGGGAATCACGAAGAACACACGGAAACACAAACGGGAAACACGGAGAAAACGAGAGAGAAACACTAAACCGACAAGGAGTCAATCACACGAGTGCTAGATCACCGACAACAATGAGTAACATATGATCCACAATCAACAAAGGTAAGGATACAAAGGGAATCGATCTTCTCCGTGAGGAGGTCTTGAATCTGCGAGGGGATCTTCCCGTAGAGGGGTCTTGAATCCAAGTGGATCTTCTCCGAGGAGGCCGCGGTCTCTCACGAAGAGGAGATCCGATGGATGAGCGAGGCTCTATCTCAAAAACAAGCTAAATCAACGCTAACCCTAAAACGTACGGGAGGAGGGAGTATATATAGTCAGAGGGGCGAAGGGATACATGGGTCATGGCCCAAAGTAGCTGCGCGCAGGCAGGGGGCGCCGGATGTCCAGGCGTCGGGCCGGATTTACGGTGGCTCGTGAGGTGCCGGATGTCTGGGCTGGAGGTGCCGGATGTCCGGTGCTTCCTGAGGGACCGGATGTCCGGTGCGTAGGCCGGATGTCCGGGCTGTCGGGACCATCTTCTGAGCATTCGGGACGCTGTGTCCGGATATCCGGGCGAGAGGCCGGATTTTCGGTGGGAGGCCGGATGTCCGGGCTGGATGCCTGATGTCCGGTCGCTGTAGTCTTCTTCTGCAGGGGTTGGCCGTGTAGATCTCCAGGGGCCGGATGTCCGGGGCCTTGGCCGGATGTCCGGTGCGTGGAGGCTACTTTTGCCTTCTTCCATTGGTTCCTTTCTTCCTTAGACTTGGGGTCTTGTTCATCTTCATGTGCATCCTCGGGAGGGTCCTCTTGGTACCTAATCATGCACAACATTCCGGATTGAGGTAGTAGCCATGTCTCGAGAGGATCATATGACATATCATTAAGGAGAGAAGTCACCTCGGTCTCGAGAGCTTGAGCTCGTGCTCTAGTCATGGGTCCATTTGGTGCTTGGTGAGGCGACGGAAGGTCCATGGGGATGACCGAAGGATGCTCCGCATCATGATGGTTTTCTTCTGTTGCACATAACCATTAGAAGCACAAGTGCATGAATAAGATGATGCAACAATGGCGATATTCATGGCACTAGGTATATGGTGCAAAGAAGTAAGACAATCATGCTTCACATGTAATATGTCAAAATCTCCAAACATATGTGAGAATGTTATGGGGCAATCTCATGACCAAGACTATAAGCATTGTTGCACTCAATACATGGCTAGTGATCTAGCATGAGAGCGGCAACACATGGAGATATATGAAAAGAAGCAATATGAATCATGTTCAAAGCATATAGATGGTTGTCATCAACCGCATGAAATGAGCAAGTATGAATCATTGGTGATGCAACATAAGCAAGCATAGTAATCAAGTCATGCAAACTAGTGGAGCGAAGATGCAACACACTAGAGGAAATCATGGCAATCATGTCATGTGAGCAAATAATAGGCATCAGGAATGCACATGACATATCGCAAACACGAACACAAAGCAATATGAAAGTGTCATCATAGGAATGATGCACAAAAGGGACATGGCAAGAACAAGCAATATCTCCACCAAGCTTGCAAATACACATACAAGTACTAGAATCAATCATCATGTGTAATGCAAAGCATGGGTCACAAATGCATGTCAAAGGCATAGGAATGAGCATATCATGCAAAGTGAACATGGCAAGATGGGCATATAATATGTAATGGACAACAACCCATAGCCAAGTGAGGGCCATGTAGAAGAAATGCGCGAAGTCTTTGCGCGAAGAGAGCGGTGGGAAAGACAATCCATGGGATACCAAATCATCGTTGCTCTCTAGAGCTCGTTTTGTCAACTCATGGGATAACGACGTTGACAAGTATTCATGGGTACCTACACAAAAGAGACACAAACCAAAGAAATTGTGTGTGTGGTAAATGTACACATTATCCGTCATGATGTGTATGTGCACATTAGAGTTAGCACAAGATATGCATCGCTCAAAGAAATTTGATGCATGGTATATGAACATGCCATCCATCATGAAAGAATAGTTATTATGTATGACACGATGGGGACACAAATTGAGAATGCAAGTATATGGCACATCAATGGCATGTTTGTTCATGGGGAGCATATATATGGTGCACACAAGTATTGGGATCATGCAATGAATGGGATGGATCAAATTCTCCTAACATGTATGAGGAAACTATGGGGGTCTCCTCATGAGCAATATCAGAAACATCATATGGAGAAAATGGACAACATCCAAAACAATGCATATCCTAAGCTATGTGGTCATGGCATGGCATATGAGATAAATGATGCAAAGGGAGCATATCAATATCATCACAAGAAAAACAAATTCCAATAACCATGGGCTTGTCATCTATGCCATATGTGCAAATTGGGTTTATTTTAATGGCAAATGCATAGTCACTATGAAGAGATTGCAAATAAGACATACGGTTGATCTCATGCATAGCATATGACAAGTCAAGCAGATTATCAAACATGATGTGACCTAAAGAATTGCCACAAGAAATTCTATGCAACATGGCATCACAACTAAGAGACTCCACATGAGAATCATCATACTCATCATAAATGGGAAAATCATCACATGGGGAAATCATACTAGCATGAAGCAAGGTACTAGGTGGATCAACATCATGCAAGCAATCAATGTCAAGAATGTCCACTAGTGGGACTAGCGCATCACCGTCACCTTTGTTACCTTTGTCATTCCACTCACGTGGTGTGGGTGAGGTGGGAAAGACCAAATGGTGGTCATCTTCATCTTGATGGAACCATGTGGGGGGTGCATCATATTCCACCATGGCCATCGTCTTGTCCAAAGGGAGGACGAAGTCGTCGAGGATCAGCGCGTCATCATAAATGGGACCTAGCACCAAATGAGAAGACACAATAGAAGTAGAGGTCAAGTTGTTAGAAATGCAAATGGCCTCACGAGACCTATCAACTATCAGACTCCCTCTATGTGGTGGTTCACTCACTCCCTCAAAATAGGTGCACTCAAAGTCGCATATGGTGGAGTCACTCATCTCACTCAAGTGGTGGGGGTTGTGGCTCTCCTCACATGGGAAGTGGGGCAACTCGTCATATATGGGGCTAGTGATGAAGTCACTCTCACTCTCAATATGGTGGGAAAAGTCACTCAAGTCATCATACGCCGCCGTGGTCGAAGGGAGAATCCCATGCTCAACCATCTCGTCATCGTCACCGTGGATGAAGGCCGAAGATGGCACATCATCACTCTCCTCCATGACCAAAGGGAAAATCCCATGCTCGATCATCTCGTCATCGTCGCCGTGGATGAAGGTCGAAGATGGCACATCATCACTCTCCTCCATGACCGAAGGGAAAATCCCATGCTCGATCATCTCATCATCGTCGCCGTGGATGAAGGCCGAAGATGGCACATCATCACTCTCGCCTCCAAATATGGAATCATCATCCTTGCTCGCCACCTTGTCGCTCGCCTCCAAAGCTTCGTCCTTGAGGGTCTCCATAGTCGTACTCGTCGCTGCACCGTCTTGAAAAAGAGTCAAGGTAGACTTGGCACCATCAATGCCACAAAGAGGGATGGCGGTGAAGTCGAACTTGGGAGCATCATCTTGGAGCTCGTCCGGCTTGGACATCTTGGTGGTACTATCCTCATGCTCGTTCTCATGGAGCTTGGTCGCCGCGAAATTTGCTTGGGGTGGAGAAGCCTTGGCCTTCATGAGTTCTTGTTCCGCCTTGAGAGCACCAATGTAGTAGTCGTCGATGGACTTGTAGTTCTCGAGGAAGATAGTCTTGGAGATGTCGTTGTGCAATCCCATCATGAAGTGGAACTTCATCGAAATGGGGTCGTCCACGCCGGCTCGTCATAAGGCAATCTTCATCTCCTTGAAGTACGCATCGATGGACTTGGATCCTTGGATGGTGTTCTCCAATTGGCGTCGAAGTTGTTCCGTGTAGGTTGGAGGCACGAACTCTCACCGCAAAGCTCTCTTCGTCTTGGGCCAACTCATGTCGTAGTACTCTGAAGGTGTGTGAACCCACCATGCCGATGCGTAGTCATGGAAGTTTCTTGTGGCGCACTTCACTTGATCTTCGGGATGAACTTGATGTAGCTTGAGGTAGTCGTCCATCAAACGATCCCACTCGAGATACTCCTCGGGTTCTTGAGTCCGATAGAAAGGAATCTCATTGTCGGTGTCGAGGTCTTAGTAGCCCGTGGAAGTCAATGACTTGAGCTTGGGGAGCTTCTCTTGAACGTAGTCTTGGGGTGCTTGTTGGCGAAGATGCCGTATGTCCGAAAGCGAAGATGCCTTGAAGTCGCTTGGCGAAGATGCCAAGGGAGATGGTGAAGTCGCTGAGCGGTTGTTGGTGTTGAGCTCTTGACCTTCACATTCTTGTTTGTGATGGTGTCGATGCCGATGTGATCTTGCCGAAGATGGTAGCTCGAAAGGATGTGCTCTTGAGCGTCTTATCGAAGATGAGGAAGATCGCTTGTAGGACTTGATGAGGGCTTTGATCTCCTCCATTTTAGCTTGCATCTTGGCGTCGGAGTTGTTGTTCGTGGCATCGAACTCGTCGTTGTTGTTGTAGACCGAAGGTGAAATGCCTTGCCTATCCATCACAAGACTCGAGTAGAGGTGAGTAGGAAATGAGATAAACAATACCAAGTTACCTTTTCCCAAAGTTGAGTATGTATCCCGTTTCACTCAATGTGAAATGAAAGAATAGTGGAATTGATACCGGACTTGTTCACTCACACCTATCAAGTAAAGCTTATGGTAGAGCTTGGTGAGGATAGTGGCACAAAAATTTGATGCAAAATGTTAGCAAGAGTCAATAATGTTGAAAGAGATTCATAAATTCGCAAGCGAAACAAGGAGATCAATAGCAATATGTGGCACACGGAAACACACACACGGATAGATAAATGGGGTCGTGCTACCAAGGAATGAGCACAGAATGTGGAATCCACAGAAAACGCTCGTGTTGCACAACTCAAGAGAGACGCTAGCACGATTGCTCAATAGGCGGATACGACACTTGTGCACAACCTATAAGATGCAAAATGGATAAACTTTCTATCCCAAGTATGTTATATATGTATGGTTCCCGGTGTTTCTCACACAATGATCCAAGATGATCAAGTATGATACCATATGATATATTGTGATGCTATGGCTATTGCTTACAAGCTCTTTGCTCTCTCTTTTGCTTAAAAGATTTTTTTTTGATATGGCCACTTTGCACAATGCACAAACCAAGATAGCAATTGTGTATATGTGGGAACAAACTTGTGACACAAGATATGATACCAATATATGCACCACGATGATATGGTATGTATGCTATGGGAAGTATGATCACTAATGTGCACAAGTCACGTTGCCGGCAATACTCAAAAGGCTAGTCTCGATAGGCAAGTAATGCAAAATGGGCTAGGGGTTATCAATGCAATTTGCAAGGGGAATATACAATGGTGTCGTCGAGGTTACCGTCCTTGGTGATAATGAGAGGCGGTGTTGCCGAAGTCGACCCGTTCCTAGTTAGCCGAAACACCCTAGGAAACAGAAAAACTGCAAACTCAAAATCTCAAAGGCAAATGTCAAATGGTGGTAGCGGAAAGCGGTGGTGGTTTGCACTTTGCAATGCGGAAGTGGAAGTGATGGGCTATACACTTGTCGGAGTTGAAGTTGCCGTCCCTAAGTAGCCGAAACACCTTAGGAGACACAAGCCACAACTCAAACAAAATTGGGTTAAGTTGGGGTGGAAAAATGTATGGTGGGCAAGGTTATGCGGAAGTTATGGTGGTGGTGGTTGATGAAGAAGCAACCGTCCCTAAGTAGCCGAAACACCTTAGGAGACTCGAATCACTACTCAAACAACCTCAAATGCAATGGGGGTGCAATATGGGTTAGGTTGCGGAAGTCGATGGTGGCTATGCGGATGATATGGTGGAGGGCCTAGGCAAACTTGCCAAATTTTCAAAAATTTGATGGAGTCAAATGATGTTGGTGCTATTTTAGTGGGATGGGGAATGTCAATAGCTTCAAAATGAGCTAAAGAACGTCAAATCGGACTCCGGATGTGAAACTTATGGTCAAAACGATGAAACACGGGAGGCTGAAATGCCAGGGACCGGATATCCAGGGGTAGGGGCCGGATTTCCGGAGGTGTATGTCCAGAACCGTGCAGATTTGGTGCTCCAGGGCCCGGATGTCCGGCTTGGGGCCCGAATGTCCGGCCCGACGATTCAATATCTCGTTTGGGGTAGAAATTTTCGAATTAGGGGCGGAAATTGATGATTTCGGGGGCAAAATTTGATGGATTTCGTGGATGGAAGGTGGGGAAACTTGGGGGAAAGCTAGATCCACTTGCAACCAAGCAAATCCATAGATCAAAATCAACAAAACATCATCAAACCAACAAATCACAAAAAAAATTGGGGCTATTTTTGGTGGGGATTTTCGGATTTAGGACGAAATCAAGCAAAAGAAGGCTAGAAAACGGTGGGAGGGACTCCAAATACGTGATAAACGTGGCTCATGATACCATATGATACGGGGCTAACCCGGTGTAGGCGGATCTTTCACGTTTGGAGTGGGGTCCCTCGAAGAACACGATGAACACGGGGAAGAACGGGGAGAAATCACAAGGGGAGACACTCAAGAACAAGTCCAATCACACATCCACTAGACAATCAAACACACAAGATCCACAAGGTACATGAACAACAAAGAGAAAGATACAAGGTAGAGTTCATCCGAAATCCTATGAAGGAGATGAGGGCTTGAATCCTAGAAGGATCTTCCCACGAAGGGGGGCTTGAATCCCGCGGGATCTTCTCACATGGAGGTCTTGAACTCCATGGGAGTGGTAGTCTCTCTCTCTCTCAAGAGTAGAGGTAGGAGCAAAGATCACCTAAGAATGAGCTATCATATTTGCTAACCCTAACTAGGAGGAGAGGGACGAGTATATATAGTCTTAGCCACGAAGGGGTAAGTGGGGAAGGGATACATGGGCCTTTGGCCCGACTCTGCGCGCGGACAGGCGCCGGATGTCCGGGCTGGGGCCTGGGTGTCCGGCCGTTCGCGGGAGGCCGAATGTCCGGGGCACGGGTCGGATGTCCGGGCTGGCGAAGTCGGCCTCGGTGTTCTCTGGACAGGGGGCGCCAGATTTCCGGGGTTGGTCGCCGGATGTCCGGGCGTTGCTGAGGCGCTGGATGTCTGGGCTGGCGCCGGATGTCCGGCCGCTGATGCTTTTGGCCGTCTGTTGGGGCCGCTCCTGCGTGGCTGTCCAGGCGCCGGATGTCCGGCCTCTGGCCCGGATGTTGATAGAGGCGAGGGTCCCGATCTTTCGATGAGATGATAACTATCGATTTGGTGGAGACGACTTTGACAATCCGACTACAAACGTGCACGACGTTGCGCCTTAGCAATCGCTAAACCAATCTCCTGAGGTTACTGACGATGCTGGAAGCACGGTCAGCCTGACCACGAAGGTCTATTTCTGCAAGCAATCGAAGAACGAGCAAGAAACTGAGATTGCAATCTGGATATTGCGAATATAAGATGAAAGCTTTATTGATCAAGGTGGGGTTCTGTGACGCCTTTGTCTGGTCGTTGAACACAAACGAAGTACGCGAAGTTGCAGCTATGGCGAACTTTTAATCTAAACAAAACCCAAAGTCTAAACGATGCCCTAAGGGCTGTATATATGGAGGAAGAGGGGGGAATTTCGTGGCCCTTGGTGGAGGGGTCCGAAATCAACCCTATCTCTTGTTTCCCCACACATACGGACTCTAAAAATAGCCTATACTTATGTATTTCGAAATTACATGGGCCTGGCCCAATAATAAGGTGACGCAGCACCTAAAATAGCCTCGGGACGAAATTTATGAAGTGGCATCTTGTATATTTCGTCCAAGGCTTCATGCACCCATTATGGTGGCTTCAAAGTCATGAAATCATCACTTGTAACTCCATTCTTGTTCTTGCTCCAATGTTCATCCTTCTCCAAGCTAGGCCCTTCATTTGTAAGCAAAACAAATGTATCCAATTTAGGCAGCGTCATATTCTCATGAACATTAGAATCATTACCAAGAAACGAAAGTACCTGGTAATTTAGTTGGCGTGCACGAGCTCTAGTAATTGGTCCAGTATGTATAGCAGCAGGGGCTGTGGGTGTAACAATTGTATTGATGTCCTCATCAGATGTCCGGCCGCTGTAGCTTCAGCAGCTTCGTCTTCTTCCGTCTTCGCTTCCAGGCTTGCCTCGCGGATGGTGTAGTGGTTCCTTGGCGCTTGCACTCCTCCTTGACATCCGTGAAGCTCCGACAATACCTATGCATGCACACGGGAGAAGTGTCAAGTAGTATACCATCCTCGAAGGGGTCAAGTTAACATGTGTAAAGGAGAAGATTCATCTTTATGTATGAGAAGTAGAGGTCGCACGTGTCACTTGCCAAACGTGATGACCGTAGGATGCTCCGCATCATCTGGTGGATTGGTTAATCTGGGTTTATTGACCTGGCTAAGATAGGATTAGCCAATGGTCAGCCTGGCTCTGATACCAAGGTTGTCGCGACCGGTTTTCCAGGATATTAATTTCCCAGAAAATGGCCCTTGTGCTCACCAGCCCCAGGATTACTGTTAGCTAATGAGACACCAACTTGATACAGAAACTCCAAGCAAAATACATAATATGTAGTACAAGACCATTCTGGCCTATGAGTACAACACAAGGTTTCTAGTGGCTGATGGCGGAAGTGGTTTGTGGTTCATCAGCGTCTATGGGACTCCATTTCCCACAGGAACAGCTGACCTGGATAACTCCTATCTGGATTGGTACGGTATGGTGCACGGTTTGGCAGTGAAGCACCGGGAATTAAGTCAATCTGATGCTCAATCCCTCGAATAGGCGGTAATCCCGGTGGCACGTCTTGTGGAAAAACGTCAGCGAACTCCTGCAAAATGTTAGTGACAGCAGGAGGCAAAGAGGAAGGCACGTCCTCGAATGAAAATAATGCCTCTTTGCACACAAAAGCATAGCAAACAGATTTGCTGAAATCTAGCTCATCAATATCAGATTTGGTGGCAAATAAACATGCACTTTTCAATTTAATTTCAGAAGCAACACTAGATGGCTTATTATTAGGCTTCATATGTTGCTCAAATTCTTTTGCCACAATCTGATTTTCACTCTTATTCTTCTCCTGTTGTGCTTTATTAGCTCTATTAATATCATCTTTCAAAATGGAATCAGGAGTCATAGGAAGCAAAGTAATATTTTTATCCTTATGAACAAGAGTATAGTGATTGTTTCTACCATGGTGTACAGAATTTTTATCAAATTGCCATGGTCTACCAAGTAATAAGGAACATGCTTGCATAGGTACCACATCACAATCAACATAATCAGCATATGTAGAGATACTAAAATGCACACGAACAGTACGTGTTACCTTAACCTTGCCGCTGTTGTTGAACCATTGGATGTAGTAAGGATGTGGATGTGGTCTTGTGGTGAGAGAAAGCTTCTCCACCATCTCCATGCTAGCCAAGTTGTTGCAGCTCCCTCCGTCTATGATGACGCGCACAGAACGTTCCTTCACAACTCCCTTGGTATGGAACAAATTGTGCCTCTGATTTTGCTCAGCTTGTGTGACCTGCACACTGAAAACACGTTGAGCAACTAAACATTCATACCTGTCAGCGTCTTCAGGAGCCATGTATTGCGTCTCATGATCAGAATCATCTCCACCATGTTCTTCACGTTCAGCTTTACAAGCAAGATGGAATAAACGAGTGATATTAGTATACTCCTTATAGTCTAGAATGGTCTGAATCTCTCTATTTAATCCACCTAGAAAACGTGCAAGCATAGCTTCATTCTCCTCAACAATACCACATCTAATCATGCCAGTTTGTAATTCCTGATAATATTCTTCTACAGAATTTTTCCCTTGTCTTAAACGCTGCAATTTTTGAAGCAATTCACGTTGATAATATGGTGGAACCCAACGCGTACGCATAGCAGTTTTCAAAGCAGCCCAAGTAGTTGGAATAGGATATAATCTACAATGTTCAGACCACCATACACATGCAAAACTAGTGAAAGCACAAACGGCAGCAGCAACTCGTCTCTCCTCAGGATATTGTAAACATGTAAATCGTTGTTCAGTTTCTAACTCCCAAGTAAGATATATATCAGGAACATATCTACCCTCAAATGGTGGAATATTCAATTTCAGTTTAGGAATATGGACATCATCTCGTACCTGAGGTGGTGGTGCAGGCCTACCATTACGAATATATACCTGAGGTCGACCTGCTGGTGGTGGTACAGGTGGCTGCATGTAGTGTTGATTTTGATCAACCTCATCCTCATAATCTCCCACATAATCATACTCCTCCGCATCAGCAGCAGGAGCCACAGAAGTATCAACAGCAGCACCAACAGTTTGGCCAAACGCAAGAGGAACACGGCTTGCTCGGCGGAGGTCTGCTTCGCGACGTGGAGGTAGTCGTTGTTGTTGTTGTTGGAGAGGTGCGTTAGGTGCAGCGGGTGGTGGTGGTGGAAGACGCGCGAGCAATTCATTAAACTTGTTATCGAGCTTTGTTTCGAACGTCTTCTCAAGGCCAGTGATCTTCTCCATGGCCTCTTCAAAATTGTTCAGCACATCTTGCACCTGTTCAGTCATCATTTGCTGAAACTTATCATGAAGCTCCTTGTTCGATAAATTCTCCCAGTCAATCTCGTCGGCTTGTGATCCTGGCATGGTTAGCAGCAATAGAAACACACAAGAATATGATCCTACAGACTACTAAGAAGTGGTGGTGGTGTATCACAAATCCGTCAAGCAAATCTCAAATTCTTACCAGTTCTTACCCAGCAGCAAGCGGTGATCGGCAACTGTTGTAGTCAAAAACTCTCAAAGCTTGGATAGAGCGATTACCAGGGAGAGTCAAACACACGACGTAGATGTATGTGGAGCTGGGAAGGCTTATAGTATGGTAGCAAAAAGGGTCAGCAATAATCAATTCAGAGATGCAAAGTTGAATAAACGCTCAACGACGGTACTGTGCTGGTCCTAGGCTAGACTGTGCTAGAGACGCGAGCCTAGAACAGCAACAAAATCACGGCGCGGCACGTAAACAAGGGAAAAGCACACTCTGAATTTTTTTTTTTTCGCTCTTTTTTTTTGCGCTGCTTTTTTTTTGCGCTCTTTTTTTGCGCTGCTTTTTTTTGCGAAAAATCACTATAATGGCGAGTGTCTCAAAACTCTTCTTAGCTCAAACTGACAGGATGGGCACGAAATTTTTTCGACCAATTTTTTTTTGACTGCCCGGACCCAAAAACTGGAAACGGGTCAAAAAAAACTTCCTATAATGGCACCTGTCTCAAAACACTCAGAAACACCTAAAAATAGGATAGCCAGAAATTTTTTCGAAAAATGCGTTTTCAAAAAATTTTGGGCCTACACGGAGTGTGGCTACCCGAGTCTTTTTTTTTTCCCGAAACCTACTCCGGCAAGGAAACACGAATCGGAAACTAGATGGATCTCGAAAACAACCCTAATAATCAAGGAACTCGGATTGGTGGTGGATATATGGTGGTGGTATATGGCAGCGGTGGTGGTAGTATATGGATATGGATCGGTGGTGGTATATGGACACGGATTGGTGGTGGTATATGGATACAGATTCGGAGCGGTGGTGGTAGATGGCAGGGGCGATGATGATGGTGCGGCGGCGGCGTGACAACTTATGACCAGAACTCGAAACTCTAAAAGACTAGACTCTAAGATCAGCAACTAGACACGATGATGAAACCGCAAATTCAACAAAGCAAAACCCTAAAAAGATTATGCAAAGGCTCAGATTGGTTCGGATATGATGAACTAACCCTAAATTTTTTTTGTGGCTTTTTCGTGGACTGTAGGTATGAAGAACAGACTCGATCTAAACTACGAAATACTGTAAAATCTCACCGAGCAACCTGGAAATCTGATACCACTTGATAGAGGCGAGGGTCCCGATCTTTCGATGAGATGATAACTATCGATTTGGTGGAGACGACTTTGACAATCCGACTACAAACGTGCACGACGTTGCGCCTTAGCAATCGCTAAACCAATCTCCTGAGGTTACTGACGATGCTGGAAGCACGATCAGCCTGACCACGAAGGTCTATTTCTGCAAGCAATCGAAGAACGAGCAAGAAACTGAGATTGCAATCTGGATATTGCGAATATAAGATGAAAGCTTTATTGATCAAGGTGGGGTTCTGTGACGCCTTTGTCTGGTCGTTGAACACAAACGAAGTACGCGAAGTTGCAGCTATGGCGAACTTTTAATCTAAACAAAACCCAAAGTCTAAACGATGCCCTAAGGGCTGTATATATGGAGGAAGAGGGGGGAATTTCGTGGCCCTTGGTGGAGGGGTCCGAAATCAACCCTATCTCTTGTTTCCCCACACATACGGACTCTAAAAATAGCCTATACTTATGTATTTCGAAATTACATGGGCCTGGCCCAATAATAAGGTGACGCAGCACCTAAAATAGCCTCGGGACGAAATTTATGAAGTGGCATCTTGTATATTTCGTCCAAGGCTTCATGCACCCATTATGGTGGCTTCAAAGTCCTGAAATCATCACTTGTAACTCCATTCTTGTTCTTACTCCAATGTTCATCCTTCTCCAAGCTAGGCCCTTCATTTGTAAGCAAAACAAATGTATCCAATTTAGGCAGCATCATATTCTCATGAACATTAGAATCATTACCAAGAAACGAAAGTACCTGGTAATTTAGTTGGCGTGCACGAGCTCTAGTAATTGGTCCAATATGTATAGCAGCAGGGGCTGTGGGTGTAACAATTGTATTGATGTCCTCATCAGATGTCCGGCCGCTGTAGCTTCAGCAGCTTCGTCTTCTTCCGTCTTCGCTTCCAGGCTTGCCTCGCGGATGGTGTAGTGGTTCCTTGGCGCTTGCACTCCTCCTCGACATCCGTGAAGCTCCGACAATACCTATGCATGCACACGGGAGAAGTGTCAAGTAGTATACCATCCTCGAAGGGGTCAAGTTAACATGTGTAAAGGAGAAGATTCATCTTTATGTATGAGAAGTAGAGGTCGCACGTGTCACTTGCCAAACGTGATGACCGTAGGTTGCTCCGCATCATCTGGTGGATTGGTTAATCTGGGTTTATTGACCTGGCTAAGATAGGATTAGCCAATGGTCAGCCTGGCTCTGATACCAAGGTTGTCGCGACCGGTTTTCCAGGATATTAATTTCCCAGAAAATGGCCCTTGTGCTCACCAGCCCCAGGATTACTGTTAGCTGATGAGACACCAACTTGATACAGAAACTCCAAGCAAAATACATAATATGTAGTACAAGACCATTCTGGCCTATGAGTACAACACAAGGTTTCTAGTGGCTGATGGCGGAAGTGGTTTGTGGTTCATCAGCGTCTATGGGACTCCATTTCCCACAGGAACAGCTGACCTGGATAACTCCTATCTGGATTGGTACGGTATGGTGCACGGTTTGGCAGTGAAGCACCGGGAATTAAGTCAATCTGATGCTCAATCCCTCGAATAGGCGGTAATCCCGGTGGCACGTCTTGTGGAAAAACGTCAGCGAACTCCTGCAAAATGTTAGTGACAGCAGGAGGCAAAGAGGAAGGCACGTCCTCGAATGAAAATAATGCCTCTTTGCACACAAAAGCATAGCAAACAGATTTGCTGAAATCTAGCTCATCAATATCAGATTTGGTGGCAAATAAACATGCACTTTTCAATTTAATTTCAGAAGCAACACTAGATGGCTTATTATTAGGCTTCATATGTTGCTCAAATTCTTTTGCCACAATCTGATTTTCACTCTTATTCTTCTCCTGTTGTGCTTTATTAGCTCTATTAATATCATCTTTCAAAATGGAATCAGGAGTCATAGGAAGCAAAGTAATATTTTTATCCTTATGAACAAGAGTATAGTGATTGTTTCTACCATGGTGTACAGAATTTTTATCAAATTGCCATGGTCTACCAAGTAATAAGGAACATGCTTGCATAGGTACCACATCACAATCAACATAATCAGCATATGTAGAGATACTAAAATGCACACGAACAGTACGTGTTACCTTAACCTTGCCGCTGTTGTTGAACCATTGGATGTAGTAAGGATGTGGATGTGGTCTTGTGGTGAGAGAAAGCTTCTCCACCATCTCCATGCTAGCCAAGTTGTTGCAGCTCCCTCCGTCTATGATGACGCGCACAGAACGTTCCTTCACAACTCCCTTGGTATGGAACAAATTGTGCCTCTGATTTTGCTCAGCTTGTGTGACCTGCACACTGAAAACACGTTGAGCAACTAAACATTCATACCTGTCAGCGTCTTCAGGAGCCATGTATTGCGTCTCATGATCAGAATCATCTCCACCATGTTCTTCACGTTCAGCTTTACAAGCAAGATGGAATAAACGAGTGATATTAGTATACTCCTTATAGTCTAGAATGGTCTGAATCTCTCTATTTAATCCACCTAGAAAACGTGCAAGCATAGCTTCATTCTCCTCAACAATACCACATCTAATCATGCCAGTTTGTAATTCCTGATAATATTCTTCTACAGAATTTTTCCCTTGTCTTAAACGCTGCAATTTTTGAAGCAATTCACGTTGATAATATGGTGGAACCCAACGCGTACGCATAGCAGTTTTCAAAGCAGCCCAAGTAGTTGGAATAGGATATAATCTACAATGTTCAGACCACCATACACATGCAAAACTAGTGAAAGCACAAACGGCAGCAGCAACTCGTCTCTCCTCAGGATATTGTAAACATGTAAATCGTTGTTCAGTTTCTAACTCCCAAGTAAGATATATATCAGGAACATATCTACCCTCAAATGGTGGAATATTCAATTTCAGTTTAGGAATATGGACATCATCTCGTACCTGAGGTGGTGGTGCAGGCCTACCATTACGAATATATACCTGAGGTCGACCTGCTGGTGGTGGTACAGGTGGCTGCATGTAGTGTTGATTTTGATCAACCTCATCCTCATAATCTCCCACATAATCATACTCCTCCGCATCAGCAGCAGGAGCCACAGAAGTATCAACAGCAGCACCAACAGTTTGGCCAAACGCAAGAGGAACACGGCTTGCTCGGCGGAGGTCTGCTTCGCGACGTGGAGGTAGTCGTTGTTGTTGTTGTTGGAGAGGTGCGTTAGGTGCAGCGGGTGGTGGTGGTGGAAGACGCGCGAGCAATTCATTAAACTTGTTATCGAGCTTTGTTTCGAACGTCTTCTCAAGGCCAGTGATCTTCTCCATGGCCTCTTCAAAATTGTTCAGCACATCTTGCACCTGTTCAGTCATCATTTGCTGAAACTTATCATGAAGCTCCTTGTTCGATAAATTCTCCCAGTCAATCTCGTCGGCTTGTGATCCTGGCATGGTTAGCAGCAATAGAAACACACAAGAATATGATCCTACAGACTACGAACAAGTGGTGGTGGTGGGTGTCACAAATCCGTCAAGCAAAACTCAAATTCTTACCAGTTCTTACCCAGCAACAGGCGGTGATCGGCAACCGTTGTAGTCAAAACTCTCAAAGCTTGGATAGAGCGATTATCAGGGAGAGTCAAACGCACGACGTAGATGTATGTGGAGCTGGGAAGGCTTATAATATGGTAGCAAAAATGATGAGGACATGACTACCTTGGATATGACCAAAAATATTGCATATATGCATATTTGTCAGGTGATTTCTAGTGCAAACTATTCAATAATCTATTTATGTTATCCAGAACAAAAATACTTCACACACTTTTGTGTTTTGTCTAATTGCAGGTGTATGGGACATTTGTACAATCCACATATGAAGATAAGGAAGAAAGAGATGTTTATTTGCTGTCCAAAAAGTTCTCTCACGTCACTTTTGGCCCAAGAGAAGATAGAGTCCAAGTCTCTCACGTTCTGGATTCAGATTCGGACTGCACAGACATACCTGACTCAAAACGCACACAAGTTTTTCATACGGACTCCGAATTGGGTGATTCTTTTTTTGTTGGAAACTAGATTTCGTGCACTTTCCAACCCAATTGGAATCACCTTCAAATTCGTCCGGAGCGTTCAGTTGTGGACGAAACAATCTGATGCTGCAGCAGAATCCGAGTCAAACTACAAGTCCAAAGGTGTTACATCACCTCCACTTGGGCCCATTGGCCTTGTACGACCTAGATTTAGTTTTAGGCTGCCTTGGGACGTCCTCCCACCTCCTTGGCCGCCACCCCTTGCTCCTATATAAGTAGATCCATCTAGTAGCTTTTCCTTGGGATTTGTTTAGTTAAAAGTTAGCCAGTGCAACTTCGTGTACTTCGTTTGTGTCCAACGACCAGACCAAGACCGCTTACGGATCCCCACCATTATCAATACTTCATATATATTCGCAATATTTAGATTGCTTTATCATATTCTTGCTCGTTCTTCGATTGCTTGCAGGAATAGACCTTCGTGGTCAGGTTGATCGTGCTCCAGCGTGGTCAATAACCTCTCGGAGTTGGTTTAGCGATTGCTAAGGCGCAACGTCGTGCACGTTTGTAGTCGGATCGTCAAAGTCGTCTCCACCAAATCGATAGTTATCATCTCATCGAAAGATCGGGACACCCTCGCCTCTATCAGGTATGGTGCACGGTTTGGCAGTGAAGCACCGGGAATTAAGTCAATCTGATGCTCAATCCCTCGAATAGGCGGTAATCCCGGTGGCACGTCTTGTGGAAAGACGTCAGCGAACTCCTGCAAAATGTTAGTGACAGCAGGAGGCAAAGAGGAAGGCACGTCCTCGAATGAAAATAATGCCTCTTTGCACACAAAAGCATAGCAAACAGATTTGCTGAAATCTAGCTCATCAATATCAGATTTGGTGGCAAATAAACATGCACTTTTCAATTTAATTTCAGAAGCAACACTAGATGGTTTATTATTAGGCTTCATTTGTTGCTCAAATTCTTTTGCCACAATCTGATTTTCACTCTTATTCGTCTCCTGTTTTGCTTTATTAGCTCTATTAATATCATCTTTCAAAATGGAATCAGGAGTCATAGGAAGCGAAGTAATATTTTTATCCTTATGAACAAGAGTATAGTGATTGTTTCTACCATGGTGTACAGAATTTTTATCAAATTGCCATGGTCTACCAAGTAATAAGGAACATGCTTGCATAGGTACCACATCACAATCAACATAATCAGCATATGTAGAGATACTAAAATGCACACGAACAGTACGTGTTACCTTAACCTTGCCGCTGTTGTTGAACCATTGGATGTAGTAAGGATGTGGATGTGGTCTTGTGGTGAGAGAAAGCTTCTCCACCATCTCCATGCTAGCCAAGTTGTTGCAGCTCCCTCCGTCTATGATGACGCGCACAGAACGTTCCTTCACAACTCCCTTGGTATGGAACAAATTGTGCCTCTGATTTTGCTCAGCTTGTGTGACCTGCACACTCAAAACACGTTGAGCAACTAAACATTCATACCTGTCAGCGTCTTCAGCAGCCATGTATTGCGTCTCATGATCAGAATCATCTCCACCATGTTCTTCACGTGTAATAAGAGCCAAAGTCTCCTCTTCATAGTCACTAGCAGACTCATATCCACCATCCGCGGTAGCAATCATCACACGCGGAGATTTGCATTCTCTCGCATAATGACCTCCTCCCTTACAACGACGACAAATAATATCACTTGTGTGCCCTGTTGATGCCATGGAAGAAGAAGAACGCTGTGCAGGCCCCGCAGGTGCGCTCTTGGCAGATAATGGTGGTTGTGCCTGTTTTCTTGTATCACGGCTGGATGTGGCACCGGATGGAGGTGCTGGTGCAGTTGAAGTAGAAGATGCACGTGGTGTCCATGATGAAGGTCGGCCTGCAGAAAAGTTAGTTCGCCCCAATGCTTGTCGATCCTGCACTTCACGTTCAGCTTTACAAGCAAGATGGAATAAACGAGTGATATTAGTATACTCCTTATAGTCTAGAATGGTCTGAATCTCTCTATTTAATCCACCCAGAAAACGTGCAAGCATAGCTTCATTCTCCTCAACAATACCACATCTAATCATGCCAGTTTGTAATTCCTGATAATATTCTTCTACAGAATTTTTCCCTTGTCTTAAACGCTGCAATTTTTGAAGCAATTCACGTTGATAATATGGTGGAACCCAACGCGTACGCATAGCAGTTTTCAAAGCAGCCCAAGTAGTTGGAATAGGATATAATCTACAATGTTCAGCCCAAAGATCTGCTATAAATCAATATGTCATCAAAGTAAACTACCACAAATCGTCCAATGAAAGCACGTAAAACTTCGTTCGTTAATCTCATGAAAGTACTAGGTGCATTAGTTAACCCAAAAGGCATGACTAACCACTCATATAATCCAAACTTAGTTTTGAATGCTGTTTTCCATTCATCTCCCAATTTCATACGAATTTGATGGTATCCACTACGCAAATCAACTTTGGAGAATATTGTAGAGCCACTCAATTCATCAAGCATATCATCTAGCCTAGGAATAGGATGACGATAACGAATAGTAATATTATTAATGCCTCTACAATCAACACACATACGTGATGTACCATCCTTTTTCGGCACTAGAATAATAGGAACAGCACAAGGACTAAGGGATTCGCGTATATAACCTTTGTCGAGAAGCTCTTGTACTTGACGCATAATCTCCTTCGTCTCCTCTGGATTGGTACGGTATGGTGCACGGTTTGGCAGTGAAGCACCGGGAATTAAGTCAATCTGATGCTCAATCCCTCGAATAGGCGGTAATCTCGGTGGCACGTCTTGTGGAAAGACGTCAGCGAACTCCTTAACCTTGCCGCTGTTGTTGAACCATTGGATGTAGTAAGGATGTGGATGTGGTCTTGTGGTGAGAGAAAGCTTCTCCACCATCTCCATGCTAGCCAAGTTGTTGCAGCTCCCTCCGTCTATTATGACGCGCACAGAACGTTCCTTCACAACTCCCTTGGTATGGAACAAATTGTGCCTCTGATTTTGCTCAGCTTGTGTGACCTGCACACTCAAAACACGTTGAGCAACTAAACATTCATACCTGTCAGCGTCTTCAGGAGCCATGTATTGCGTCTCATGATCAGAATCATCTCCACCATGTTCTTCACGTGTAATAAGAGCCAATGTCTCCTCATCATAGTCACTAGCGGACTCATATCCACCATCCGCGGTAGCAATCATCACACGCGGAGATTTGCATTCCCTCGCATAATGACCTCCTCCCTTACAACGATGACAAATAATATCACTTGTGTGCCCTGTTGATGCCATGGAAGAAGAAGAACGCTGTGCAGGACCCGCAGGTGCGCTCTTGGAAGATAATGGTGGTTGTGCCTGTTTTCTTGTATCACGGCTGGAGGTGGCACCGGATGGAGGTGCTGGTGCAGTTGAAGTAGAAGATGCACGTGGTGTCCATGATGAAGGTCGGCCTGCAGAAAAGTTAGTTCGCCCCAATGCTTGTCGATCCTGCACTTCACGTTCAGCTTTACAAGCAAGATGGAATAAACGAGTGATATTAGTATACTCCTTATAGTCTAGAATGGTCTGAATCTCTCTATTTAATCCACCAAGAAAACGTGCAAGCATAGCTTCATTCTCCTCAGCAATACCACATCTAATCATGCCAGTTTGTAATTCCTGATAATATTCTTCTACAGAATTTTTCCCTTGTCTTAAACGCTGCAATTTTTGAAGCAATTCACGTTGATAATATGGTGGAACCCAACGCGTACGCATAGCAGTTTTCAAAGCAGCCCAAGTAGTTGGAATAGGATATAATCTACAATGTTCAGACCACCATACACATGCAAAACTAGTGAAAGCACAAACGGCAGCAGCAACTCGTCTCTCCTCAGGATATTGTAAACATGTAAATCGTTGTTCAGTTTCTAACTCCCAAGTAAGATATATATCAGGAACATATCTACCCTCAAATGGTGGAATATTCAATTTCAGTTTAGGAATATGGACATCATCTCGTACCTGAGGTGGTGGTGCAGGCCTACCATTACGAATATATACCTGAGGTCGACCTGCTGGTGGTGGTACAGGTGGCTGCATGTAGTGTTGATTTTGATCAACCTCATCCTCATAATCTCCCACATAATCATACTCCTCCGCATCAGCAGCAGGAGCCACAGAAGTATCAACAGCAGCACCAACAGTTTGGCCAAACGCAAGAGGAACACGGCTTGCTCGGCGGAGGTCTGCTTCGCGACGTGGAGGTAGTCGTTGTTGTTGTTGTTGGAGAGGTGCGTTAGGTGCAGCGGGTGGTGGTGGTGGAAGACGCGCGAGCAATTCATTAAACTTGTTATCGAGCTTTGTTTCGAACGTCTTCTCAAGGCCAGTGATCTTCTCCATGGCCTCTTCAAAATTGTTCAGCACATCTTGCACCTGTTCAGTCATCATTTGCTGAAACTTATCATGAAGCTCCTTGTTCGATAAATTCTCCCAGTCAATCTCGTCGGCTTGTGATCCTGGCATGGTTAGCAGCAATAGAAACACACAAGAATATGATCCTACAGACTACTAAGAAGTGGTGGTGGTGTATCACAAATCCGTCAAGCAAATCTCAAATTCTTACCAGTTCTTACCCAGCAGCAAGCGGTGATCGGCAACCGTTGTAGTCAAAAACTCTCAAAGCTTGGATAGAGCGATTACCAGGGAGAGTCAAACACACGACGTAGATGTATGTGGAGCTGGGAAGGCTTATAATATGGTAGCAAAAAGGGTCAGCAATAATCAATTCAGAGATGCAAAGTTGAATAAACGCTCAACGACGGTACTGTGCTGGTCCTAGGCTAGACTGTGCTAGAGACGCGAGCCTAGAACAGCAACAAAATCACGGCGCGGCACGTAAACAAGGGAAAAGCACACTCTGAATTTTTTTTTCGCTCTTTTTTTTGCGCTGCTTTTTTTTGCGCTCTTTTTTTTGCGCTGCTTTTTTTTTGCGAAAAATCACTATAATGGCGAGTGTCTCAAAACTCTTCTTAGCTCAAACTGATAGGATGGGCACGAAATTTTTTCGACCAATTTTTTTTTTTGACTGCCCGGACCCAAAAACTGGAAACGGGTCAAAAAAAACTTCCTATAATGGCACCTGTCTCAAAACACTCAGAAACACCTAAAAATAGGATAGCCAGAAAATTTTTCGAAAAATGCGTTTTTAAAAAATTTTGGGCCTAAACGGAGCGTGGCTACCCGACTCTTTTTTTTTCCCGAAACCTACTCCGGCAAGGAAACACGAATCGGAAACTAGATGGATCTCGAAAACAACCCTAATAATCAAGGAACTCGGATTGGTGGTGGATATATGGTGGTGGTATATGGCAGCGGTGGTGGTAGTATATGGATATGGATCGGTGGTGGTATATGGACACGGATAGGTGGTGGTATATGGATACGGATTCGGAGCAGTGGTGGTAGATGGCAGGGGCGATGATGATGGTGCGGCGGCGGCGTGACAACTTATGACCAGAACTCGAAACTCTAAAAGACTAGACTCTAAGATCAGCAACTAGACACGACGATGAAACCGCAAATTCAACAAAGCAAAACCCTAAAAAGATTATGCAAAGGCTCAGATTGGTTCGGATATGATGAACTAACCCTAAATTTTTTTTGTGGCTTTTTCGTGGACTGTAGGTATGAAGAACAGACTCGATCTAAACTACGAAATACTGTAAAATCTCACCGAGCAACCTGGAAATCTGATACCACTTGATAGAGGCGAGGGTCCCGATCTTTCGATGAGATGATAACTATCGATTTGGTGGAGACGACTTTGACAATCCGACTACAAACGTGCACGACGTTGCGCCTTAGCAATCGCTAAACCAATCTCCTGAGGTTACTGACGATGCTGGAAGCACGGTCAGCCTGACCACGAAGGTCTATTTCTGCAAGCAATCGAAGAACGAGCAAGAAACTGAGATTGCAATCTGGATATTGCGAATATAAGATGAAAGCTTTATTGATCAAGGTGGGGTTCTGTGACGCCTTTGTCTGGTCGTTGAACACAAACGAAGTACGCGAAGTTGCAGCTATGGCGAACTTTTAATCTAAACAAAACCCAAAGTCTAAACGATGCCCTAAGGGCTGTATATATGGAGGAAGAGGGGGGAATTTCGTGGCCCTTGGTGGAGGGGTCCGAAATCAACCCTATCTCTTGTTTCCCCACACATACGGACTCTAAAAATAGCCTATAGTTATGTATTTCGAAATTACATGGGCCTGGCCCAATAATAAGGTGACGCAGCACCTAAAATAGCCTCGGGACGAAATTTATGAAGTGGCATCTTGTATATTTCGTCCAAGGCTTCATGCACCCATTATGGTGGCTTCAAAGTCCTGAAATCATCACTTGTAACTCCGTTCTTGTTCCCCTTGCGCATGCCATCATCTCCATGCTTGTTCTTGCTCCAATGTTCATCCTTCTCCAAGCTAGGCCCTTCATTTGTAAGCAAAACAAATGTATCCAATTTAGGCAGCATCATATTCTCATGAACATTAGAATCATTACCAAGAAACGAAAGTACCTGGTAATTTAGTTGGCGTGCACGAGCTCTAGTAATTGGTCCAGTATGTATAGCAGCAGGGGCTGTGGGTGTAATAATTGTATTGATGTCCTCATCAACTAGACTCTAAGACCAGCAACTAGACACGACGATGCAACCGCATATTCAACAAAGCAAAACCCTAAAAAGATTATGCAAAGGCTCAGATTGGTTCGGATATGATGAACTAACCCTAATTTTTTTTGTGGCTTTTTCGTGGACTGTAGGTATGAAGAACAGACTCGATCTAAACTACGAAAAACTGTAAAATCTCACCGAGCAACCTGGAAATCTGATACCACTTGATAGAGGCAAAGGTGTCCCGTCTTTCGATGAGATGGTGGATTTCGCTTTGGTGGAAGTCGACTTTGACGATCCGACTACGAACGTGCGAGGACGTCGCGCCTTAGCAATCGCTAAACCAACTCCAAGAGGTTATTGACCACGCCGGAGCACGATCAACCTGACCACGAGGGTCTGTTTCCTGCGAGCAAACGAAGAACAAGCAAGAAACTGAGATTGCAATCTGGATATTGCGAATATAAGATGAAAGCTTTATTGATCAAGGTGGGGTTCTATGACGCCTTTGTCTGGTCGTTGAACACAAACGAAGTACGCGAAGTTGCAGCTATGGCGAACTTTTAATCTAAACAAAACCCAAAGTCTAAACGATGCCCTAAGGGCTGTATATATGGAGGAAGAGGGGGGGAATTTCGTGGCCCTTGGTGGAGGGGTCCGAAATCAACCCTATCTCTTGTTTCCCCACACATATGGACTCTAAAAATAGCCTATACTTATGTATTTCGAAATTACATGGGCCTGGCCCAATAATAAGGTGACGCAGCACCTAAAATAGCCTCGGGACGAAATTTATGAAGTGGCATCTTGTATATTTCGTCCAAGGCTTCATGCACCCATTATGGTGGCTTCAAAGTCCTGAAATCATCACTTGTAACTCCATTCTTGTTCTTGCTCCAATGTTCATCCTTCTCCAAGCTAGGCCCTTCATTTGTAAGCAAAACAAATGTATCCAATTTAGGCAGCATCATATTCTCATGAACATTAGAATCATTACCAAGAAACGAAAGTACCTGGTAATTTAGTTGGCGTGCACGAGCTCTAGTAATTGGTCCAGTATGTATAGCAGCAGGGGCTGTGGGTGTAACAATTGTATTGATGTCGTCATCAGATGTCCGGCCGCTGTAGCTTCAGCAGCTTCGTCTTCTTCCGTCTTCGCTTCCAGGCTTGCCTCGCGGATGGTGTAGTGGTTCCTTGGCGCTTGCACTCCTCCTCGACATCCGTGAAGCTCCGACAATACCTATGCATGCACACGGGAGAAGTGTCAAGTAGTATACCATCCTCGAAGGGGTCAAGTTAACATGTGTAAAGGAGAAGATTCATCTTTATGTATGAGAAGTAGAGGTCGCACGTGTCACTTGCCAAACGTGATGACCGTAGGATGCTCCGCATCATCTGGTGGATTGGTTAATCTGGGTTTATTGACGTGGCTAAGATAGGATTAGCCAATGGTCAGCCTGGCTCTGATACCAAGGTTGTCGCGACCGGTTTTCCAGGATATTAATTTCCCAGAAAATGGCCCTTGTGCTCACCAGCCCCAGGATTACTGTTAGCTGATGAGACACCAACTTGATACAGAAACTCCAAGCAAAATACATAATATGTAGTACAAGACCATTCTGGCCTATGAGTACAACACAAGGTTTCTAGTGGCTGATGGCGGAAGTGGTTTGTGGTTCATCAGCGTCTATGGGACTCCATTTCCCACAGGAACAGCTGACCTGGATAACTCCTATCTTCGCGAGGCTGCTATCATCATTGCGTAGGTTCTAGGGCTGTCATCGCAACGCTCCTCTCCATGCAAGAAATCTGGCCAAGACAATAGCCAGGGACAAGCCAGTGAGTACTTTGAATGTACTCGCAAACATTATGAACACAGGTATAACATAATGAATGATAATCATGCTCTGAAATATTTCATGATCACAATGTCAGTCCCGAAATAAAAGAAAAATCCATGATGCACGCAAGCAGGTTATTCATATACAACATGAATATGCAATGAGGGAGTAGAAATAGAATGCGCCTATCGGGTGTCTGAAGCGACGCCTCGAAAGGATAATAACATAAAGCATGCCTCAGTCGGGCGTCTGAGCGACACCACATAAAGGGCTTATAAGTAATTTAAACGACAAGCATGCCACAGTCGGGCGTCTGAGCGACACCACATAAAGGGCTTATAAGAGAATAATCACAGTGAATATCCAGGAGGTAGAACCATCCCAGGGATACTCAATAATTCAAATAATGTAAATGGTTAGTCCATAATAATAGTAATCATAATCATCATGACTCACAAGTCATGATCCATGTTCTGGTTTAGCAATTTTTCCTCCGAAGATCGACACTAAGACCGACACTTGACCCATCCCAGACTGTAGTCCTTAACCATGGACACGGCTATTCGAATAGATATAATCTCTATAGAGGGTGTACTCTTTACCCACGAGTAACGGATTCCGTTAGTCCATTGGGACTAATTCCGTCTATGGTCTTTTAATTGAAAACACACCTGACCGCACACACCAGCCTGACTTACCGGTGTCTGGAATCACCCACGACACTCGTTAAGAAAAACTCTAAGTGGGGAGGCTACAACCTCGACTAGCATGGGATCTGATAGAGGCGAGGGTCCCGATCTTTCGATGAGATGATAACTATCGATTTGGTGGAGACGACTTTGATGATCCGACTACAAACGTGCACGACGTTGTGCCTTAGCAATCTCTAAACCAATCTCCTGAGGTTACTGACGATGCTGGAAGCACGGTCAGCCTGACCACGAAGGTCTATTCCTGCAAGCAATCGAAGAACGAGCAAGAATATGATAAAGCAATCTGAATATTGCAAATCTATATGAAGTATTGATAATGGTGGGGATCCGAAAGCGGTCTTGGTCTGGTCGTTGGACACAAACGAAGTACACGAAGTTGCAATGGCTAACTTTTAACTAAACAAATCCCCAGGAAAAGCTACTAGATGGATCTACTTATATAGGAGCAAGGGGTGGTGGCCAAGGAGGTGGGAGGACGTCCCAAGGCAGCCTAAAACTAAATCTAGGTCGTACAAGGCCAATGGGCCCAAGTGGAGGTGATGTAACACCTTTGGACTTGTAGTTTGACTCGGATTCTGCTGCAGCATCAGATTGTTTCGTCCACAACTCAACGCTCCGGACGAATTTGAAGGTGATTCCAATTGGGTTGGAAAGTGCACGAAATCTAGTTTCCAACAAAAAAAGAATCACCTAATTCGGAGTCCGTATGAAAAACTTGTGTGCGTTTTGAGTCAGGTGTGTCTATGCAGTCTGAATCTGAATCCAGAACGTGAGAGACTTGGACTCTATCTTCTCTTGGGCCAAAAGTGACGTGAGAGAACTTTTTGGACAGCAAATAAACATCTCTTTCTTCCTTATCTTCATATGTGGATTGTACAAATGTCCCATACACCTGCAATTAGACAAAACACAAAAGTATGTGAAGTATTTTTGTTCTGGATAACATAAATAGATTATTGAATAGTTTGCACTAGAAATCACCTGACAAATATGCATATATGCAATATTTTTGGTCATATCCAAGGTAGCCATGTCCTCATCATCCTCCCCTTCTTGAAAATAAAGCCGTCCTCGGCGTTGCTTAATCTGAAATGTGGCTAACAAAAGAGACAAGGTGTACATGTTGTATATGTATATGTCATCCATTTTTACTTCCCTTGATTTTTGCATATATGACACATGAATAGATGAGTAACTTGCATAGTTCATAAAATCTAAAGCCAAAAAATTAGCACAAGAAGTAGAAGGCATGAAAATATTGCAACTCAGTTTGCACATATAAGTGAAGCTCTTATTCATTTCAAAAGATTGACAATGTTCATCATTAAACCATCCCAACATTAGTGAATAAACCTTACTTGCATCAAATTTACATGCTACAACATGCTTAAATAAGCAAACATGCAATAAGTCATTCAACACAGAATCATCACCAAGATTAGAGGTCATATCAAAATGATTCAACATTGGTTCTTTTGCATCAATAGTTAATTCAATGGGTGCACTCAAAATTGTTGGTATTTCAGTTGTTTGATCACATGGCAAAGTCAAATTATCAACGTAGTCCTCTAAAATAGGTGGTGTGATCAAAGTAGTGGGTAGCTCATCAGATGGTGCATTCAAATTGACAAGGCATTCATCATTCTCATGTAGAGATGGAAGATCAGTACCTTTGTCATTACCTCTTATGATCAACTCAGATGATGTAGCCACTCTCGGGGGCGATGTGTCACATGGTGGAGGTGATGTAGTCCTGACAACAACGGATGTGGTTGTCATAGTATGCCTAGTAGTTGAAGGAACAATCATATCAACTCTTGGAATGTGCACCGTGCGCTTGTTCTCCTCGTGGCCAACACGTCGTTTTATTTCCTGTTCAGCTTTGCAAGGAAGATGAAACAAATGGTCCATAGGATAACACTCTTCATGAATTAGTATCTCTTGAATATCACGGTTTAATCCTCCCCAAAATCTATCCATAAAATCATCTTCACTTTCTTCTAAAGAGGAATGCAACAAGGTAGTTTGTAAATCATCATAATATTTTGTTACAGTTTCACTACCTTGTTTTAAGTGTTGCAACTTCTTAATCATGTCACGAGTATAATAAGCAGGGACGAAAGTATGTCGCATGGCAAGTTTCAAATCATCCCAAGTAGTAGGTATATAATCAGGGTGTAACCGACAATATTCACTCCACCAAACCAAAGCATAACCAGTGAAAGAACCAACCGCAACCTTAACCTTTTTATGTTCATCAAAATTATGGGAAGCAAATATATTTTTTATGTCGAACTCCCATTCAATATATAAAGCAGGTTTAAAACGGCCATTAAATGGTGGTATAGATACATTAACCTGATCATGTGCATTTGGATGTTTGCGCACCTCTCGTGACGGTTGTGGTATTTGCAAAGGTGGTGGCACGTCTCCCGCGATCGACAAAGCCCATGAATTGACTCTGGATCCTATCATGATTAGTAGAACAAGAAACAAAACCCAAAAATAATGTTCCTATAACTACTAGGATGTGGTGGTAAAACGCTCACAGTAAAGCAAATATCAATGTCTTACAAGTTCTTACCATGCAGCAGGCGGTGATCGGCAACCAGCGGTGTCAAGTAACTCCGAATATTGAGTAAAGCGATTGCCAGGGGAGCGTACGTATACACGGTGTAGAAATATGTGGAGCTGGGTTGGCTATATATGGTAGCAAAAGATTAGCAATAATCAATTCAAAGATGCAATGTTGAATAAACGCTCAACGACGGTACTGTGCTGGTCCTAGGCTAGACCGGACTAGAGACGCGAGCCTAGAACACTAATGAGGTCACGTCGTAGCACAACCAGCATCAATGAAGGATACAAAGTAGCTCTGGACCGCAAGATATAAGTGAAGATCACAACGGCAGTAAAGATAATGATGTGAAACAATAGCCAAGCTGTTTTACTGAACAGTGCACAAAACAGATTCCAATCCGAATTCAGGTACGAGATTGATTCTAGATAGATCCAATTTTTTTTCTTCTCTCTTTTTTTTTCTCACGCTTTTTTTTCTTTTTCTTCTCCCTCTTTTTCTTTTTTTTTTCTTTCCTTTTTTCTCTCTTTTTTTTCTTTATCTTTTTTTCTCTCTCCCTCTTTCCAAAACAAACTAGATAAGATGTAGATTGGATCAAGTGAAGATGGGAACGATCTCAACTATGATTATGACAATGAACGGTGGGTAGCACGTGGAGGAAATTGATGGATGGGTGGTGGACAGCGGAAGGGATAACGATGCAGCGGCGACGTGACTAATGTGAACAGAACTTGAAACTCTAAACGACCTAGACACTAAGACCAACAACTCGATACGACGATGCAACCGATAATTCAACTATGCAAGCAATGAAAAGAAAATTGCAAAGGCTCAGACTGGCTTGGACAAAGGATGAATAGATCTAACTCTTTTTTGTGGATTTTTCTTGGACAATAGGTAAGAAAATAAATCTAATCTAGGAAAACTGGAAATTCTCACCGAGCAACCTGAAAACTGATACCACTTGATAGAGGCAATGGTCCCGATCTTTCGATGAGATGATAACTATCGATTTGGTGGAGACGACTTTGATGATCCGACTACAAACGTGCACGACGTTGCGCCTTAGCAATCGCTAAACCAATCTCCTGAGGTTACTGACGATGCTGGAAGCACGGTCAGCCTGACCACGAAGGTCTATTCCTGCAAGCAATCGAAGAACGAGCAAGAATATGATAAAGCAATCTGAATATTGCAAATCTATATGAAGTATTGATAATGGTGGGGATCCGAAAGCGGTCTTGGTCTGGTCGTTGGACACAAACGAAGTACACGAAGTTGCAATGGCTAACTTTTAACTAAACAAATCCCCAGGAAAAGCTACTAGATG
>NC_057813.1:324156745-324206900 GCF_018294505.1 Triticum aestivum
AATCAGAGGATCAAATAGATATGTCCAGGAAATAATCTGTGATAGAGGCGAGGGTCCCGATCTTTCGATGAGATGATAACTATCGATTTGGTGGAGACGACTTTGATGATCCGACTACAAACGTGCACGACGTTGCGCCTTAGCAATCGCTAAACCAATCTCCTGAGGTTACTGACGATGCTGGAAGCACGGTCAGCCTGACCACGAAGGTCTATTCCTGCAAGCAATCAAAGAACGAGCAAGAATATGATAAATCAATCTGAATATTGCAAATCTATATGAAGTATTGATAATGGTGGGGATCCGAAAGCGGTCTTGGTCTGGTCGTTGGACACAAACGAAGTACACGAAGTTGCAATGGCTAACTTTTAACTAAACAAATCCCCAGGAAAAGCTACTAGATGGATCTACTTATATAGGAGCAAGGGGTGGTGGCCAAGGAGGTGGGAGGACGTCCCAAGGCAGCCTAAAACTAAATCTAGGTCGTACAAGGCCAATGGGCCCAAGTGGAGGTGATGTAACACCTTTAGACTTGTAGTTTGACTCGGATTCTGCTGCAGCATCAGATTGTTTCGTCCACAACTCAACGCTCCGGACGAATTTGAAGGTGATTCCAATTGGGTTGGAAAGTGCACGAAATCTAGTTTCCAACAAAAAAAGAATCACATAATTCGGAGTCCGTATGAAAAACTTGTGTGCGTTTTGAGTCAGGTGTGTCTGTGCAGTCCGAATCTGAATCCAGAACGTGAGAGACTTGGACTCTATCTTCTCTTGGGCCAAAAGTGACGTGAGAGAACTTTTTGGACAGCAAATAAACATCTCTTTCTTCCTTATCTTCATATGTGGATTGTACAAATGTCCCATACACCTGCAATTAGACAAAACACAAAAGTGTGTGAAGTATATTTGTTCTGGATAACATAAATAGATTATTGAATAGTTTGCACTAGAAATCACCTGACAAATATGCATATATGCAATATTTTTGGTCATATCCAAGGTAGTCATGTCCTCATCAAGATGGATCTACTTATATAGGAGCAAGGGGTGGTGGCCAAGGAGGTGGGAGGACGTCCCAAGGCAGCCTAAAACTAAATCTAGGTCGTACAAGGCCAATGGGCCCAAGTGGAGGTGATGTAACACCTTTGGACTTGTAGTTTGACTCGGATTCTGCTGCAGCATCAGATTGTTTCGTCCACAACTCAACGCTCCGGACGAATTTGAAGGTGATTCCAATTGGGTTGGAAAGTGCACGAAATCTAGTTTCCAACAAAAAAAGAATCACCTAATTCGGAGTCCGTATGAAAACTTGTGTGCGTTTTGAGTCAGGTGTGTCTGTGCAGTCCGAATCTGAATCCAGAACGTGAGAGACTTGGACTCTATCTTCTCTTGGGCCAGAAGTGACGTGAGAGAACTTTTTGGACAGCAAATAAACATCTCTTTCTTCCTTATCTTCATATGTGGATTGTACAAATGTCCCATACACCTGCAATTAGACAAAACACAAAAGTGTGTGAAGTATTTTTGTTCTGGATAACATAAATAGATTATTGAATAGTTTGCACTAGAAATCACCTGACAAATATGCATATATGCAATATTTTTGGTCATATCCAAGGTAGTCATGTCCTCATCAGGATCACAAAATTTATAATGCGCGCAAACTAGGGGAGCTACCCCCTCGGCTACAACCAAAAACACCCATGCCCCCGGACCAGGTGGCATGTCTACCGGATGCAGCCGGTATCTTCTACCATGGCCTCTCTGTACGGTGTGTGCTAGGAAGGGGTTGAAAACTTACTGAACCGTACCCTACCTGTCGCAGGGACAAGTGGTAGTATGAAACAATTATGGGGGTTACTGGAACAAGACTTGATCTACGGTCGACTCAGGAGGTTAGGACATTTCATGCATGATAAGCATAAGAAATATATTTCACACCAACCAGACAGAATTACCACTCGTCATACCTCACGATGCCTTACCGGACATAACCGTCTCGATGAAGGAATAGAGATAAGCTCGTGTCTAGCCAAGACAGAGACTTTCCCGGATTCCTCCCGGTAGGCATGAAAGGCATACGGGGGTGATTACTATTAGAAGCATATCAAATACCAGCAGCAAGGCATCATCATTATGCACTCATGAATGTGATCATAACATCACATAAAATATCGAATACTACGTTTCAAGGTGATGTGGTATTTGCATCAAATGACGCGCAACAAATATTATGCCGGGGTTCAGAATGCTTGCCTTCAAGAGTATGCAAGTGGGGGTGCATTTTTTTGAAAGTTGCTTCCTCTTCAAAAATCCTATTAAAAAATTAAATCAACACATAGTTTCAAAACGGTACAAAAAAGTTGTCTGAATTTTTTTCAACTAAATATGAAAATAAACTAGACAAAATTTGAGAAACAATAGAAAAAGAGTCAAATCATTTGGACTTATATTTCAAAAGTTATAGCCAGTCAAAGTTTAGTCAAAATTCTGTTTTTAAATAAAAATTAGAAGAAAAAATGGTTAGGCGCGTATGCTTTTGAAGGCGTATTCGGTGGAATAAGCTTCCACTTAAGCCAGCGTGGATCAGCTCGTGGGTCACTGACAGTGGGTCCCTTGGGCCCACTAGTCAGGTTTGACCAGTCGCCGCGCCTCCTTTCTCCTCTGGTCGGGCAGAGGCGGGCCTCCGGCGATCGCCGTCGACGAACGGCGGCTCCCCGTGGAATTCTGAGGGCAGGGATGGATCCGCCAGTCGAGAGCGGTCCTCCCAGTGGTCGAGAGGGTCGTGGGGACAAAGGGAGTCGCTAGCGGCGAGCTCCACGACGGACGGTGGCTTCTGGTGGATCGGGGTTTCGAGCTACGGTGGCTCCCGATCGAAGCTGAGAGGTGGGGTGGATCCGCAAGGTCGAGGGGAGTCGGACGGTGGCACTGGATGGATTGGGGAGGCCCTGCTTGCGACGAACGGGACCGGAGCGTGGCGGCGGACGAACTAAGCGGAGACGGGGAAGACGGCCTCCCCCCATCGATTGATGGCTATGGGAGCACTAGAGGGATGGCCTGAGGTCGCCTGAAGGTCTGGACGAGCTCGGGGCTCCTATTTATAGGCGGTCGGAGTCAGTTCGACGGCGGCAGTGGATAGCGATGGCAAACCGCCGTTCTGTAGCCAGGGGGCGCGTGGCGATGGCTGGCGGGGTCTGGCAAGGCGAGAGGATGAGCTTGCTGATAGAGGCAAAGGTGTCCCGTCTTTCGATGAGATGATGGATATCGCTTTGGTGGCAGTCGACTTTGACGATCCGACTACGAACGTGCGAGGACGTCGCGCCTTAGCAATCGCTAAACCAACTCCGAGAGGTTATTGACCACGCCGAAGCACGATCAACCTGACCACGAGGGTCTGTTTCCTGCGAGCAAACGAAGAACAAGCAAGAAACTGAGATTGCAATCTGGATATTGCGAATATAAGATGAAAGCTTTATTGATCAAGGTGGGGTTCTGTGACGCCTTTGTCTGGTCGTTGAACACAAACGAAGTACGTGAAGTTGAAGCTATGGCGAACTTTTAATCTAAACAAAACCTGAAGTCTAAACGATGCCCTAAGGGCTGTATATATGGAGGAAGAGGGGGGAATTTCGTGGCCTGATAGAGGCAAAGGTGTCCCGTCTTTCGATGAGATGATGGATATCGCTTTGGTGGCAGTCGACTTTGACGATCCGACTACGAACGTGCGAGGACGTCGCGCCTTAGCAATCGCTAAACCAACTCCGAGAGGTTATTGACCACGCCGAAGCACGATCAACCTGACCACGAGGGTCTGTTTCCTGCGAGCAAACGAAGAACAAGCAAGAAACTGAGATTGCAATCTGGATATTGCGAATATAAGATGAAAGCTTTATTGATCAAGGTGGGGTTCTATGACGCCTTTGTCTGGTCGTTGAACACAAACGAAGTACGCGAAGTTGCAGCTATGGCGAACTTTTAATCTAAACAAAACCCAAAGTCTAAACTGTGCCCTAAGGGCTGTATATATGGAGGAAGACAGGGGGAATTTCGTGGCCCTTGGTGGAGGGGTCCGAAATCAACCCTATCTCTTGTTTCCCCATACATACGGACTCTAAAAATAGCCTATACTAATGTATTTCGAAATTACATGGGACTGGCCCAATAAAAAGGTGACGCAACACCTATAATAGCCTCTGGACGAAATTTATGAAGTGGCATCTTGTATATTTCGTCCAAGGCTTCATGCACTCGTTATGGTGGCTTCAAAGACCTGAAATCATCACTCGTAACTCCGTTCTTGTTCCCCTTGCGCATGCCATCATCTCCATGCTTTCTCTTGCTCCAATGTTCATCCTTGTCCAAGCTAGGCCCTTCATTTGTAAGCAAAACAAATGTATCCAATTTAGGCAGCATCATATTCTCATGAACATTAGAATCATTACCAAGAAACGAAAGTACCTGGTAATTTAGTTGGCGTGCGCGAGCTCTACTAATTGGTCCAGTATGTATAGCAGCAGGGGCTGTGGGTGTAACAATGGTATTGATGTCCTCATCATCCTCCCCTTCTTGATGAAGTCGTCCTCGACGGAAGTTCATCTTCCTCACCCAAATAAGGCTTCAAATCTGCAATGTTAAAAGTGGGACTAACCCCAAAATCCGCAGGCAGCTCAAGTTTGTATGCATTATCATTTATTTTCCCTAACACCTTAAAGGGACCATCAGCACGTGGCATTAGCTTTGATTTGCGCAAATCAGGAAATCTATCTTTACGCAAATGTAACCAAACAAGATCTCCAGGTGCAAACACAACATGTTTTCTACCCTTATCTCCAGCAAGTTTATATTTAGCATTCATACGCTCAATGTTTTCCTTAGTTAACTCATGCATTTTTAAAATTAATTCAGCACGTTGTTTAGCATCAAAATTAACCTTCTCCGAAGATGGAAGAGGCAACAAATCAATAGGTGCACGAGGTTGGAAACCATACACAACTTCAAAAGGGCACATCTTAGTAGTAGAATGCAATGAACGATTATAAGCAAATTCAATATGAGGCAAGCATTCCTCCCACATTTTCTTATTATTCTTCAAAACAGCACTAAGCATAGTAGACAACGTTCTATTGACTACTTCAGTTTGTCCATCAGTTTGGGGGTGACAAGTAGTACTAAAAAGCAGTTTAGTCCCCAACTTAGCCCATAAACATCTCCAAAAGTGGCTAAGAAATTTAGTATCACGATCTGAAACAATAGTATTTGGCACACCATGCAAGCGAATAATTTCACGAAAGAACAAATCAGCAACATTAACAGCGTCATCGCTTTTATGACATGGTATAAAGTGTGCCATTTTCGAGAATCTATCCACGACAACAAATATGCTATCCCTCCCCTTCTTTGTTCGAGAACCTAAAAAAAAGTCCATAGATATATCCTCCCAAGGAACACTAGGTACAGGCAAAGACATATATAAACCATGAGGATTGAGTCGTGACTTAGCTTTTTGACATGTAGTGCAGCGAGCAATAAAACGCTCAACATCCCGTCTCATCTTTGGCCAAAAGAAATGTGTAGCAAGTACGTCCTCCGTCTTCTTCATGCCAAAGTGTCCCATTAATCCTCCTCCATGCGCCTCCTGCAACAACAAAAGACGAACGGAGCTAGCTGGAATGCATAGCTTGTTAGCACGAAACACAAATCCATTGTTAACAACGAACTTGTTCCACATTCTTCCTTCTTTACAATTCTGCATTACATCTTTAAAATCAGCATCATGCACATATTGATCTTTCATGGTCTCCAAACCAAATATTTTGAAGTCAAGTTGTGAAAGCATAGTATAGCGGCGAGACAATGCATCAGCAATAACATTTTCTTTTCCCTTCTTGTGTTTAATGACATAAGGAAAAGTCTCAACCAATTCAACCCATTTAGCATGTCTACGATTCAGTTTAGCTTGACTTTTAATATGTTTCAAAGATTCATGATCAGAATGTATAACAAATTCTTTGGGCCATAAATAATGTTGCCATGTTCCTAAAGTCCGAACAAGAGCATATAATTCTTTATCATAAGTAGAATAATTCAGACTAGGCCCACTCAATTTTTCAGAAAAGTATGCAACAGGTTTGCCATCTTGTAATAACACACCGCCTAATCCAATTCCACTAGCATCACATTCAAGCTCAAAAGTCTTATTAAAATCAGGAAGTTGGAGTAAAGGAGCATGTGTCAACTTATCTTTCAATACCGAGAAGGCTTCTTCCTATGCGGTACCCCAAAGAAAAGGCACATCTTTCTTTGTAAGCTCATTGAGAGGTGCAGCAATGCTGCTAAAATCTCTCACAAAACGCCTATAGAATCCAGGGAGGCCAAGAAAACTCCTCACTTGTGTGACCGTTTTGGGCTGCGGCCAACTCTCAATAGCTTCAATCTTGACTTTATCAACTTCAATTCCCTGTGGAGTAACAACATAGCCAAGAAAAGATACTCGGTCGGTGCAAAAGGTGCACTTCCCAAGGTTACCAAACAAACGTGCATCACGTAGAGCAATAAAAACAACACGTAAATGTTCCAAATGTTCTTCCAAAGATCTGCTATAATCAATATGTCATCAAAGTAAACTACCACAAATCGTCCAATGAAAGCACGTAAAACTTCGTTCATTAATCTCATGAAAGTACTAGGTGCATTAGTTAACCCAAAAGGCATGACTAACCACTCATATAATCCAAACTTAGTTTTGAATGCTATTTTCCATTCATCTCCCAATTTCATACGAATTTGATGGTATCCACTATGCAAATCAACTTTGGAGAATATTGTAGAGCCACTCAATTCATCAAGCATATCATCTAGCCTAGGAATAGGATGACGATAACGAATAGTAATATTATTAATGCCTCTACAATCAACACACATACGTGATGTACCATCCTTTTTCGGCACTAGAATAATAGGAACAGCACAAGGAGTAAGGGATTCACGTATATAACCTTTGTCGAGAAGCTCCTGTACTTGACGCATAATCTCCTTCGTCTCCTCTGGATTGGTACGGTATGGTGCATGGTTTGGCAGTGAAGCACCGGGAATTAAGTCAATCTGATGCTCAATCCCTCGAATAGGCGGTAATCCCATTGGCACGTCTTGTGGAAAGACGTCAGCGAACTCCTCCAAAATGTTAGTGACAGCAGGAGGCAAAGAGGAAGGCACGTCCTCGAATGAAAATAATGCCTCTTTGCACACAAAAGCATAGCAAACGGATTTGCTGAAATCTAGCTCATCAATATTAGATTTGGTGGCAAATAAACATGCACTTTTCAATTTAATTTCAGAAGCAACACTAGATGGTTTATTATTAGGCTTCATTTGTTGCTCAAATTCTTTTGCCACAATCTGATTTTCACTCTTATTCGTCTCCTGTTTTGCTTTATTAGCTCTATTAATATCATCTTTCAAAATGGAATCAGGAGTCATAGGAAGCAAAGTAATATTTTTATCCTTATGAACAAGAGTATAGTGATTGTTTCTACCATGGTGTACATAATTTTTATCAAATTGCCATGGTCTACCAAGTAATAAGGAACATGCTTGCATAGGTACCACATCACAATTGATAGAGGCAAAGGTGTCCCGTCTTTCAATGAGATGTTGGATATCGCTTTGGTGGAAGTCGACTTTGACGATCCGACTACGAACGTGCGAGGACGTCGCGCCTTAGCAATCGCTAAACCAACTCCGAGAGGTTATTGACCACGCCGGAGCACGATCAACCTGACCACGAGGGTCTGTTTCCTGCGAGCAAACGAAGAACAAGCAAGAAACTAAGATTGCAATCTGGATATTGCGAATATAAGATGAAAGCTTTATTGATCAAGGTGGGGTTCTGTGACGCCTTTGTCTGGTCGTTGAACACAAACGAAGTACGCGAAGTTGCAGCTATGGCGAACTTTTAATCTAAACAAAACCCAAAGTCTAAACAATGCCCTAAGGGATGTATATATGGAGGAAGAGGGGGGAATTTCGTGGCCCTTGGTGGAGGGGTCCGAAATCAACCCTATCTCTTGTTTCCCCACACATACGGACTCTAAAAATAGCCTATACTTATGTATTTCGAAATTACATGGGCCTGGCACAATAATAAGGTGACGCAGCACCTAAAATAGCCTCGGGACGAAATTTATGAAGTGGCATCTTGTATATTTCGTCCAAGGCTTCATGCACCCATTATGGTGGCTTCAAAGTCCTGAAATCATCACTTGTAACTCCGTTCTTGTTCCCCTTGCGCATGCCATCATCTCCATGCTTGTTCTTGCTCCAATGTTCATCCTTCTCCAAGCTAGGCCCTTCATTTGTAAGCAAAACAAATGTATCCAATTTAGGCAGCATCATATTCTCATGAACATTAGAATCATTACCAAGAAACGAAAGTACCTGGTAATTTAGTTGGCGTGCACGAGCTCTAGTAATTGGTCCAGTATGTATAGCAGCAGGGGCTGTGGGTGTAACAATTGTATTGATGTCCTCATCATCCTCCCCTTCTTGAAATGAAGTCGTCCCCGACGGAAGTTCATCTTCCTCACCCAAATAAGGCTTCAAATCTGCAATGTTAAAAGTGGGACTAACCCCAAAATCTGCAGGCAGCTCAAGTTTATATGCATTATCATTTATTTTCTCTAACACCTTAAAGGGACCATCAGCACGTGGCATTAACTTGGATTTGCGCAAATCAGGAAATCTATCCTTACGCTAATGTAACCAAACAAGATCTCCAGGTGCAAACACAACATGTTTTCTACCCTTATCTCCAGCAAGTTTACATTTAGCATTCATGCGCTCAATGTTTTCCTTAGTTAACTCATGCATTTTTAAAATCAATTCAGCACGTTGTTTAGCATCAAAATTAACCTTCTCCGAAGATGGAAGAGGCAACAAATCAATAGGTGCACGAGGTAGGAAACCATACACAACTTCAAAAGGGCACATCTTAGTAGTAGAATGCAATGAACGATTATAAGCAAATTCAATATGAGGCAAGCATTCCTCCCACATTTTCTTATTATTCTTCAAAACAGCCCTAAGCATAGTAGACAACGTTCTATTGACTACTTCAGTTTGTCCATCAGTTTGGGGGTGACAAGTAGTACTAAAAAGCAGTTTAGTCCCCAACTTAGCCCATAAACATCTCCAAAAGTGGCTAAGAAATTTAGTATCACGATCTGAAACAATAGTATTTGGAACACCATGCAAGCGAATAATTTCACGAAAGAACAAATCAGCAACATTAACAGCATCATCGCTTTTATGACATGGTATAAAGTGTGCCATTTTCGAGAATCTATCCACGAAAACAAATATGCTATCCCTCCCCTTCTTTGTTCGAGGTAAACCTAAAACAAAGTCCATAGATATATCCTCCCAAGGAACACTAGGTACAGGCAAAGGCATATATAAACCATGAGGATTGAGTCGTGACTTAGCTTTTTGACATGTAGTGCAGCGAGCAATAAAACGCTCAACATCCCGTCTCATCTTTGGCCAAAAGAAATGTGTAGCAAGTACGTCCTCCGTCTTCTTCACGCCAAAGTGTCCCATTAATCCTCCTCCATGCGCCTCCTGCAACAACAAAAGACGAACGGAGCTAGCTGGAATGCATAGCTTGTTAGCACGAAACACAAATCCATCGTTAACAACAAACTTGTTCCACATTCTTCCTTCTTTACAATTCTGCATTACATCTTTAAAATCAGCATCATGCACATATTGATCTTTGATGGTCTCTAAACCAAATATTTTGAAGTCAAGTTGTGAAAGCATAGTATAGCGACGAGACAATGGATCAGCAATAACATTTTCTTTTCCCTTCTTGTGTTTAATGACATAAGGGTCAATGAATTCAACCCATTTAGCATGTCTACGATTCAGTTTAGCTTGACTTTTAATATGTTTCAAAGATTCATGATCAGAATGTATAACAAATTGTTTGGGCCATAAATAATGTTGCCATGTTTCTAAAGTCCGAACAAGAGCATATAATTCTTTATCATAAGTAGAATAATTCAGACTAGGCCCACTCAATTTTTCAGAAAAGTATGCAACAGGTTTGCCATCTTGTAATAACACACCGCCTAATCCAATTCCACTAGCATCACATTCAAGCTCAAAAGTCTTATTAAAATCAGGAAGTTGGAGTAAAGGAGCATGTGTCAACTTATCTTTCAATACCGAGAAGGCTTCTTCCTATGCGGTACCCCAAAGAAAAGGCACATCTTTCTTTGTAAGCTCATTGAGAGGTGCAGCAATGCTGCTAAAATCTCTCACAAAACGCCTATAGAATCCAGCGAGGCCAAGAAAACTCCTCACTTGTGTGACCGTTTTGGGCTGCGGCCAACTCTCAATAGCTTCAACCTTGGCTTTATCAACTTCAATTCCCTGTGGAGTAACAACATAGCCAAGAAAAGATACTCGGTCGGTGCAAAAGGTGCACTTCCCAAGGTTACCAAACAAACGTGCATCACGTAACGCAATAAAAACAGCACGTAAATGTTCCAAATGTTCTTCCAAAGATCTGCTATAAATCAATATGTCATCAAAGTAAACTACCACAAATCGTCCAATGAAAGCACGTAAAACTTCGTTCATTAATCTCATGAAAGTACTAGGTGCATTAGTTAACCCAAAAGGCATGACTAACCACTCATATAATCCAAACTTAGTTTTAAATGCTGTTTTCCATTCATCTCCAAATTTCATACGAATTTGATGGTAGCCACTACGCAAATCAACTTTGGAGAATATTGTAGAGCCACTCAATTCATCAAGCATATCATCTAGCCTAGGAATAGGATGACGATAACGAATAGTAATATTATTAATGCCTCTACAATCAACACACATACGTGATGTACCATCCTTTTTCGGCACTAGAATAACAGGAACAGCACAAGGACTAAGGGATTCGCGTATATAACCTTTGTCGAGAAGCTCTTGTACTTGACGCATAATCTCCTTCGTCTCCTCTGGATTGGTACGGTATGGTGCACGGTTTGGCAGTGAAGCACCGGGAATTAAGTCAATCTGATGCTCAATCCCTCGAATAGGCGGTAATCCCGGTGGCACATCTTGTGGAAAAACATCAGCGAACTCCTGCAAAATGTTAGTGATAGCAGGAGGCAAAGAGGAAGGCACGTCCTCGAATGAAAATAATGCCTCTTTGCACACAAAAGCATAGCAAACAGATTTGCTGAAATCTAGCTCATCAATATCAGATTTGGTGGCAAATAAACATGCACTTTTCAATTTAATTTCAGAAGCAACACTAGATGGTTTATTATTAGGCTTCATTTGTTGCTCAAATTCTTTTGCCACAATCTGATTTTCACTCTTATTCTTCTCCTGTTGTGCTTTATTAGCTCTATTAATATCGTCTTTCAAAATGGAATCAGGAGTCATAGGAAGCAAAGTAATATTTTTATCCTTATGAACAAGAGTATAGTGATTGTTTCTACCATGGTGTACAGAATTTTTATCAAATTGCCATGGTCTACCAAGTAATAAGGAACATGCTTGCATAGGTACCACATCACAATCAACATAATCAGCATATGTAGAGATACTAAAATGCACACGAACAGTACGTGTTACCTTAACCTTGCCGCTGTTATTGAACCATTGGATGTAGTAAGGATGTGGATGTGGTCTTGTGGTGAGAGAAAGCTTCTCCACCATCTCCATGCTAGCCAAGTTGTTGCAGCTCCCTCCGTCTATTATGACGCGCACAGAACGTTTCTTCACAACTCCCTTGGTATGGAACAAATTGTGCCTCTGATTTTGCTCAGCTTGTGTGACCTGCACACTCAAAACACGTTGAGCAACTAAACATTCATACCTGTCAGCGTCTTCAGGAGCCATGTATTGCGTCTCATGATCAGAATCATCTCCACCATGTTCTTCACGTGTAATAAGAGCCAATGTCTCCTCATCATAGTCACTAGCGGACTCATATCCACCATCCGCGGTAGCAATCATCACACGCGGAGATTTGCATTCCCTCGCATAATGACCTCCTCCCTTACAACGACGACAAATAATATCACTTGTGTGCCCTGTTGATGCCATGGAAGAAGAAGAACGCTGTGCAGGACCCGCAGGTGCGCTCTTGGAAGATAATGGTGGTTGTGCCTGTTTTCTTGTATCACGGCTGGAGGTGGCACCGGATGGAGGTGCTGGTGCAGTTGAATTAGAAGATGCACGTGGTGTCCATGATGAAGGTCGGCCTGCAGAAAAGTTAGTTCGCCCCAATGCTTGTCGATCCTGCACTTCACGTTCAGCTTTACAAGCAAGATGGAATAAACGAGTGATATTAGTATACTCCTTATAGTCTAGAATGGTCTGAATCTCTCTATTTAATCCACCCAGAAAACGTGCAAGCATAGCTTCATTCTCCTCAACAATACCACATCTAATCATGCCAGTTTGTAATTCCTGATAATATTCTTCTACAGAATTTTTCCCTTGTCTTAAACGCTGCAATTTTTGAAGCAATTCACGTTGATAATATGGTGGAACCCAACGCGTACGCATAGCAGTTTTCAAAGCAGCCCAAGTAGTTGGAATAGGATATAATCTACAATGTTCAGACCACCATACACATGCAAAACTAGTGAAAGCACAAACAGCAGCAGCAACTCGTCTCTCCTCAGGATATTGTAAACATGTAAATCGTTGTTCAGTTTCTAACTCCCAAGTAAGATAAATATCAGGAACATATCTACCCTCAAATGGTGGAATATTCAATTTCAGTTTAGGAATATGGACATCATCTCGTACCTGAGGTGGTGGTGCAGGCCTACCATTACGAATATATACCTGAGGTCGACCTGCTGGTGGTGGTGCTGGTGGCTGCTCGTAGATCTGATTTTGATCAACCTCATCCTCATAATCGCCCGCATACTCATCATCCTCCTGGGTACCAGCAGGAGCAGTAGCAGGAGCCAAAGAAGCACCAACAGCAGTAACAGCGGCACCAGAATTTTGTCCTGGCACAATAGGAACACGCTGTGCTCGTCCATACTGATTCGGAAGGGGGCGTAGTTGTTGTTGTTGCAGAGGTGCGACAGGTGCAGCCGGTGGTGGAAGACGCGCAAGCAGTTCATCAAATCTGTTATCGAGCTTTGTGTCGAACGTCTTCTCAAGGCCAGTGATCTTCTCCATGGCCTCTTCAAAATTGTTCAGCACATCTTGTACCTGTTCAGTCATCATTTGCTGAAACTTATCATGAAGCTCCTTGTTCGATAAGTTCTCCCAGTCAATCTCGTCGGCTTGTGATCCTGGCATGGTTAGCAGCAATAGAAACACACAAGAATATGATCCTACAGACTACTAAGAAGTGGTGGTGGTGTATCACAAATCCGTCAAGCAAATCTCAAATTCTTACCAGTTCTTACCCAGCAGCAGGCGGTGATCGGCAACCGTTGTAGTCAAAAACTCTCGAAGCTTGGATAGAGCGATTACCAGGGAGAGTCAAACACACGACGTAGATGTATGTGGAGCTGGGAAGGCTTATAGTATGGTAGCAAAAAGGGTCAGCAATAATCAATTCAGAGATGCAAAGTTGAATAAACGCTCAACGACGATACTGTGCTGGTCCTAGGCTAGACTGTGCTAGAGACGCGAGCCTAGAACACCAACAAAATCACGGCGCGGCACGTAAACAAGGGAAAAGCACACTCTGAAAAAAAAAAATTCGCTCTTTTTTTTTGCGCTCTTTTTTTTTGCGCTGCTTTTTTTTTGCGAAAAATCACTATAATGGCGAGTGTCTCAAAACTCTTCCTAGGTCAAACTGACAGGATGGGCACGAAATTTTTTTTTCGACAAATTTTTTTTTTTCGACTGCCCGGACCCAGAAACTGGAAACAGGTCAAAAAAAACTTCCTATAATGGCACCTGTCTCAAAACACTCAGAAACACCTAAAAATAGGATAGCCAGAAATTTTTTCGAAAAATGCGTTTTCGAAAAATTTTGGGCCTAAACGGAGCGTGGCTACCCGACTCTTTTTTTTTTTGAAACCTACTCCGGCAAGGAAATACGAATCGGAATCTAGATGGATCTCGAAAACAAACCTAATATGCAAGGAACTCGGATTGGTGGTGGATATATGGTGGTGGTATATGGCAGCGGTGGTGGTAGCGGTGGTAGTATATGGATATGGATATGAATCGGTGGTGGTATATGGATACTGATTCGGAGCGGTGGCGGATAAGCGGTGGTGGTAGATGGCAGGGGCGATGATGATGGTGCGGCGGCGGCGTGACAACTTATGACCAGAACTCGAAACTCTAAAAGACTAGACTCTAAGACCAGCAACTAGACACGACGATGCAACCGCAAATTCAACAAAGCAAAACCCTAAAAAGATTATGCAAAGGCTCAGATTGGTTCGGATATGATGAACTAACCCTAATTTTTTTTGTGGCTTTTTCGTGGACTGTAGGTATGAAGAGCAGACTCGATCTAAACTACGAAAAACTGTAAAATCTCACCGAGCAACCTGGAAATCTGATACCACTTGATAGAGGCAAAGGTGTCCCGTCTTTCGATGAGATGTTGGATATCGCTTTGGTGGAAGTCGACTTTGACGATCCGACTACGAACGTGCGAGGATGCCGCGCCTTAGCAATCGCTAAACCAACTCCGAGAGGTTATTGACCACGCCGGAGCACGATCATCCTGACCACGAGGGTCTGTTTCCTGCGAGCAAACGAAGAACAAGCAAGAAACTAAGATTGCAATCTGGATATTGCGAATATAAGATGAAAGCTTTATTGATCAAGGTGGGGTTCTGTGACGCCTTTGTCTGGTCGTTGAACACAAACGAAGTACGCGAAGTTGCAGCTATGGCGAACTTTTAATCTAAACAAAACCCAAAGTCTAAACGATGCCCTAAGGGCTGTATATATGGAGGAAGAGGGGGGAATTTCGTGGCCCTTGGTGGAGGGGTCCGAAATCAACCCTATCTCTTGTTTCCCCACACATACGGACTCTAAAAATAGCCTATACTTATGTATTTCGAAATTACATGGGCCTGGCCCAATAATAAGGTGACGCAGCACCTAAAATAGCCTCGGGACGAAATTTATGAAGTGGCATCTTGTATATTTCGTCCAAGGCTTCATGCACCCATTATGGTGGCTTCAAAGTCCTGAAATCATCACTTGTAACTCCGTTCTTGTTCCCCTTGCGCATGCCATCATCTCCATGCTTGTTCTTGCTCCAATGTTCATCCTTCTCCAAGCTAGGCCCTTCATTTGTAAGCAAAACAAATGTATCCAATTTAGGCAGCATCATATTCTCATGATGATAGAGGCAAAGGTGTCCCGTCTTTCGATGAGATGGTGGATTTCGCTTTGGTGGAAGTCGACTTTGACGATCCGACTACGAACGTGCGAGGACGTCGCGCCTTAGCAATCGCTAAACCAACTCCGAGAGGTTATTGACCACGCCGGAGCACGATCAACCTGACCACGAAGGTCTGTTTCCTGCGAGCAAACGAAGAACAAGCAAGAAACTAAGATTGCAATCTGGATATTGCGAATATAAGATGAAAGCTTTATTGATCAAGGTGGGGTTCTGTGACGCCTTTGTCTGGTCGTTGAACACAAACGAAGTACGCGAAGTTGCAGCTATGGCGAACTTTTAATCTAAACAAAACCCAAAGTCTAAACGATGCCCTAAGGGCTGTATATATGGAGGAAGAGGGGGGGAATTTCGTGGCCCTTGGTGGAGGGGTCCGAAATCAACCCTATCTCTTATTTCCCCACACATACGGACTCTAAAAATAGCCTATACTTATGTATTTCGAAATTACATGGGCCTGGCCCAATAATAAGGTGACGCAGCACCTAAAATAGCCTCGGGACGAAATTTATGAAGTGGCATCTTGTATATTTCGTCCAAGGCTTCATGCACCCATTATGGTGGCTTCAAAGTCCTGAAATCATCACTTGTAACTTCGTTCTTGTTCCCCTTGCGCATGCCATCATCTCCATGCTTGTTCTTGCTCCAATGTTCATCCTTCTCCAAGCTAGGCCCTTCATTTGTAAGCAAAACAAATGTATCCAATTTAGGCAGCATCATATTCTCATGAACATTAGAATCATTACCAAGAAACGAAAGTACCTGGTAATTTAGTTGGCGTGCACGAGCTCTAGTAATTGGTCCAGTATGTATAGCAACAGGGGCTGTGGGTGTAACAATTGTATTGATGTCCTCATCAACAATCAACATAATCAGCATATGTAGAGATACTAAAATGCACACGAACAATACGTGTTACCTTAACCTTGCCGCTGTTGTTGAACCATTGGATGCAGTAAGGATGTGGATGTGGTCTTGTGGTGAGAGAAAGCTTCTCCACCATCTCCATGCTAGCCAAGTTGTTGCAGCTCCCTCCGTCTATTATGACGCGCACAGAACGTTCCTTCACAACTCCCTTGGTATGGAACAAATTGTGCCTCTGATTTTGCTCAGCTTGTGTGACCTGCACACTCAAAACACGTTGAGCAACTAAACATTCATACCTGTCAGCGTCTTCAGGAGCCATGTACTGCGTCTCATGATCAGAATCATCTCCACCATGTTCTTCACGTGTAATAAGAGCCAAAGTCTCCTCATCATAGTCACTAGCGGACTCATATCCACCATCTGCGGTAGCAATCACCACACGCGGAGATTTTCATTCTCTCGCATAATGACCTCCTCCCTTACAACGACGACAAATAATATCACTTGTGTGCCCTGTTGATGCCATGGAAGAAGAAGAACTCTGTGCAGGCCCAGCAGGTGCGCTCTTGGCAGATAATGGTGGTTGTGCCTGTTTTCTTGTATCACGACTGGAGGAGGCACCTGATTGAGGTGCTGGTGCAGTTGAAGTAGAAGATGCACGCGGTGTCCATGATGAAGGTCGGCTTGCAGAAAAGTTAGATCGCGCCAATGCTTGTCGATCCTGCACTTCACGTTCAGCTTTACAAGCAAGATGGAATAAACGAGTGATATTAGTATACTCCTTATAGTCTAGAATGGTCTGAATCTCTCTATTTAATCCACCCAGAAAACGTGCAAGCATAGCTTCATTCTCCTCAACAGTACCACATCTAATCATGCCAGTTTGTAATTCCAGATAATATTCTTCTACAGAATTTTTCCCTTGTCTTAAACGCTGCAATTTTTGAAGCAATTCACGTTGATAATATGGTGGAACCCAACGCGTACGCATAGCAGTTTTCAAAGCAGCCCAAGTAGTTGGAATAGGATATAATCTACAATGTTCAGACCACCATACACATGCAAAACTAGTGAAAGCACAAACAGCGGCAGCAACCTTTCTCTCCTCGGGATATTGTAAACATGTAAAACGTTGTTCAGTTTCTAACTCCCAAGTAAGATATATATCAGGAACATATCTACCCTCAAATGGTGGAATATTCAATTTCAGTTTAGGAATATGCACATCATCTCGTACCTGAGGTGGTGGTGCAGGCCTACCATTATGAATATATACCTGAGGTCGACCTGCTGGTGGTGGTGCTGGTGGGTGCACGTAGTTCTGATTTTGATCAACCTCATCCTCATAATCGCCCGCATACTCATCATCCTCCTGGGTACCAGCAGCAGCAGTAGGAGGAGCCAAAGAAGCATCAATAACAGGAACAGCAGCACCAGAAGTTTAGCCATCCTCAATAGGAACACGCTTCGCTCGTCCATACTGATTCGGAAGGATGCGTTGTTGTTGGTGTTGCAGAGGTGCGATAGGTGCAGCCGGCGGCGGTGGTGGTAAACGCGCGAGCAATTCATTAAACTTGCTATCAAGCTTTGTTTCGAATGTCTTCTCCATGCCATCTATCTTCTCCATGGCCTCGTCAAATCTGTTTAGCACATCTTGCACCTGTCCACTCATCATTTGCTGAAATTTATCATGTAGCTGTTTGTTCGTCAGGTTCTCCCAATCAGTCTCATCGGCTTGTGATCCTACCATGGTTAGCAGCAAATAGAAACACACAAGAATATGATCCTACAGACTACTAAGAAGTGGTGGTGGTGTATCACAAACCCGTCAAGCAAAACTCAAATTCTTACCAGTTCTTACCCAGCAGCAGGCGCTGATCGGCAACCGTTGTAGTCAAAACTCTCAAAGCTTGGATAGAGCGATTACCAGGGAGAGTCAAACGCACGACGTAGATGTATGTGGAGCTGGGAAGGTTTATAATATGGTAGCAAAAAGTGTCAGCAATAATCAATTCAGAGATGCAAAGTTGAATAAACGCTCAACGACGGTACTGTGCTGGTCCTAGGCTAGACCGTGCTAGAGACGCGAGGCTAGAACACTAACAAAATCACGGCGCTGCACGTAAACAAGGAAAAAGCACACTCCGGAAAAAAAATTCGCTCTTTTTTTTGCGCTGCTTTTTTTTGCGAAAAATCACTATAATGGCGAGTGTCTCAAAACTCTTCCTAGGTCAAACTGACAGGATGGGCACGAAATTTTTTCGACCAATTTTTTTTTTTCGTTTTTTCGACTGTCCGGACCCAAAAACTGGAAACGGGTCAAAAAAACTTCCTATAATGGCACCTGTCTCAAAACACTCAGAAACACCTAAAAATAGGATAGCCAGAAATTTTTTCGAAAAATGCATTTTCGAAATTTTTTGGACCTAAACGGAGGGTGGTTCCGACAAGGAAACTCGAATCGGAATCTAGATGGATCTCAAAAACACACCTAATATGCAAGGAACTCGGATTGGTGGTGGATATATGGTGGTGGTATATGGCAGCGGTGGTGGTATATGGCAGTGGTGGTAATATATGGATATGGATCGGTGGTGGTATATGGATACGGATTGGTGGTGGTATATGGATACGGATTCGGAGCGGTGGTGGTAGGTGACAGGGGCGATGATGATGGTGCGGTGGCGGCGTGACAACTTATGACCAGAACTCGAAACTCTAAAAGACTAACGCTAAGACCAGCAACTAGACACGACGATGCAACCGCAAATTCAACAAAGCAAAACCCTAAAAAGATTATGCAAAGGCTCAGATTGGTTCGGATATGATGAACTAACCCTAATTATTTTTTTTGGCTTTTTCGGGACTGTAGGTATGAAGAACAGACTCGATCTAAACTACGAAGAACTGTAAAATCTCACCGAGCAACCTGGAAATCTGATACCACTTGATAGAGGCAAAGGTGTCCCGTCTTTCGATGAGATGATGGATATCGCTTTGGTGGCAGTCGACTTTGACGATCCGACTACGAACGTGCGAGGACGTCGCGCCTTAGCAATCGCTAAACCAACTCCGAGAGGTTATTGACCACGCCGGAGCACGATCAAGCTGACCACGAGGGTCTGTTTCCTGCGAGCAAACGAAGAACAAGCAAGAAACTGAGATTGCAATCTGGATATTGCGAATATAAGATGAAAGTTTTATTGATCAAGGTGGGGTTCTGTAACGCTTTTGTCTGGTCGTTGAACACAAACGAAGTACGCGAAGTTGCAGCTATGGCGAACTTTTAATCTAAACAAAACCCGAAGTCTAAACGATGCCCTAAGGGCTGTATATATGGAGGAAGAGGGGGGGAATTTCGTGGCCCTTGGTGGAGGGGTCCGAAATCAACCCTATCTCTTGTTTCCCCACACATACGTACTCTAAAAATAGCCTATACTTATGTATTTCGAAATTACATGGGCCTGGCCCAATAATAAGGTGACGCAGCACCTAAAATAGCATCGGGACGAAATTTATGAAGTGGCATCTTGTATATTTCGTCCAAGGCTTCATGCACCCATTATGGTGGCTTCAAAGTCCTGAAATCATCACTTGTAACTCCGTTCTTGTTCCCCTTGCGCATGCCATCATCTCCATGCTTGTTCTTGCTCCAATGTTCATCCTTCTCCAAGCTAGGCCCTTCATTTGTAAGCAAAACAAGTGTATCCAATTTAGGCAGCATCATATTCTCATGAACATTAGAATCATTACCAAGAAACGAAAGTACCTGGTAATTTAGTTGGCGTGCACGAGCTCTAGTAATTGGTCCAGTATGTATAGCAGCAGGGGCTGTGGGTGTAACAATTGTATTGATGTCCTCATCACTTGCACTGTTCAGGGCGAGCTGGCGGGGCTGTGGCTCGGGTGGCGCCGTCCATGGTAGGAGCCTGCTGTGGCCGTCCGCTAGCCACCAGGGCCAACCTGACGGTGGCGCTGCGGGGCTCCAGGGGCGGCTTGGAGGGTTCTGTTGAGCGGGAGAGGACAGGGCGTGGCTCTGCTGGCGAGCAAAGGCCAGGGGCGCGGGGTGAGCGAACGCGGCGGCTCGGGCGCACACACGTGCAAAACGCGCGCTCTGGCCGCGCCCAGAGCACACATGCTATGTGCTCGGCAAAATGCCAAGGCATGTTAGTGGGCTAGGATGAGGCTGGGGATTAACAGGTCTAGGTTAGAGGTGGGTAGGAGGTTAGTGGACATGATGGTTGGGTCAGGGGACCAAGTTCATAACACAAACTAAACACTATGTCAAAGTTGGCCATGCACACAAGGTGCTTGACAGAATGCCATGGGCTACTAGGCATCACTTGGGGTCGCCAAAAACTCCAGATCAAAGTCTCTTTAGAAGATAAAGAGGGTGGCAAGGTTAGTTTGACAAAAACAAAAACTCCCTAGTGCAAGTTTTTGAGAAAACCAAATCTGGACAGAAAATAAAGGCTATTATTGCATGGACCAAAAATATTCCGATGGGTCCAATCTCCTGGACTTAAGGGTTTGGTAGGGTGGACTATAAGCAGGAAAGATCTCATGGCCACTAGAGCAAAACAAAATAGGGTTGCAGTAGAAAATACCATAATGGGCCAGAGAGCAAAAGAGGATGTTTTGCTCAAATTTTTCAAAGAACACCAGTGGGTCTTTGCATATAAATGAATCATATACTTCTACTAACATCTCCCAACTTTGGTGAAATTTTTAAAGAAATATTTAAATAGGTTGTAGTGAAAAATCACAAACTGGACAAGTTTTGAAAACTTGGGGTAGAGCTCAAAATCTCCAAATGACTAAAAGATATTATTGCACAAAAGTGATGTTGGAACATCACATGACATCCCCAAATTTTGGTGGAAATATTAAAGAAGTATTTGCAAGAGTTGTAGTGCAAATGGAACTCTAAAACTAATTAAAAAATCATTTTAAAGAAATAAAGCTTAGGAAAAATAATTGTAGAAATAATTCCACTGATAAGAAGAAATGGTCTTGGGGAGATATACAAGTCCAATAATATTTTTGAAAAGTTTTCTATTTGGAGGAAAACTCCACAACTCAGAAGAAAAGAGTGGTTCTGAATCAAAAGAAAATCCAGAAAATACAAATTTGATTTACCAAGGCAAAATTTTAATTGATAAATCATGGTTAGATTTTTGGGGTGTTACACGCGCTACCATGATCAGGTAGGTGGACATAAACCTTGTGTGCCCGAGTTGTTTTGCGTGCTTTGTCCCCGTTTGGGAGCATTTTTGTTTTCCACGATAGTGGCCGTTTGATGCCTTTGGTAGGCACAGGGCCACCCAGGACTGAACCCAAAAGGGGTGTTGGTCGAAGTGGCCAGGAGAGTGTCGTGGCAGTACATCGGTTTTGTCGGAACACCGTTGGTCCACCCGAATAGGAGTGCTAGGCCATGGGTTCTGTGGTGTGGGTACAGTGTGCTACCTCTGTAGAGTGTGTGTTTATTCTATCAATAGTCGCGTCCTTGGTCATGGGCACAGTTTGTAGTAGGTCACACTATCGGGTCTTGGTCGAAATGGAGGATAAACATGTTAATAACTAATGTGATAACTAAAGTGCGATAAAGAATGTGGTGACTTGGACTATGAGATAGTCGTGAGAAGTCATGGTGATGTATTGATAAAATCGTGAGATGAGATCTCGGTGAGTCATGATTTTTCTCTGAGGAGCCGTGGTAGAGTAAGAGATTGTTGCATAAGATAATATGGTATGTCTTCATGGGAAGTAATTGGTAGTTTATTTTCAGTATAGTTTCTTGAAGCCATGCCATGCTTTGATTGAACTGCTAGACTATGCCATGGGTTGATATGCTATGCTTGTTGTTGCCATGTTAGAAGCATGTTTTAATATGTCATGCTACTGTCATGCTATTTAGTTTGAATTATGACTCTAGTTAATATCATGCCATGCTTAGAAATTGTGTTGAAGTAGATTGTTACATATGCTTGGTTCTTGCTTTGTCATATATATGTTTGGATGCTATGTATTTGGTTTTCTAGCAAGTACATTCAATGTACTGACCTGGAGTGTCATGCCAGTTTTGTAGGTCGTGCCCGAATTGTTCGCTTGTTCTGTTGTGCTAGGCCGTAACCTTGCCAGTCCTGTGAGTTGTGGAGCCCAGCCAGAGTCGATATGCTACTGAACCAAGACTTCCGCCCCAATTTAATAGCCTTAGGGCTATGCCAGATGATTGTATTCATCAATGATGTAATCTTATATACATGTATTTGATGAATATTATTGTACCTGGAATGCTGTATCATGGACCTATCGTGCGTCAGGTGTTATCCTAGGCTGATGTCCGAAGGCCCCCTGTTCCATGCAAATCGGGGTGCCACAGGAGATGGTATCAGAGCACCCAGGCTGGCATAGTTTATCCTAGCATTTGATCACCACTACCATTAACCCTTAATGACCCTAAGGGATTTGACCCATCCCTGGCATCCGACATGGCCATTGTTAATCAACAGGTGGTGCAGTCGGGACCGACACGTCCTCACCCCGCTGTCCTCGCCTAGTTATCCATGGAACGAATAGCAACCCTATCCTTTATGGTCGGCCGCACCGCCTACCCTTCTCCTGATAGAGGCAAAGGTGTCCCGTCTTTCGATGAGATGATGGATTTCGCTTTGGTGGAAGTCGACTTTGACGATCCGACTACGAACGTGCGAGGACGTCGCGCCTTAGCAATCGCTAAACCAACTCCGAGAGGTTATTGACCACGCCGGAGCACGATCAACCGGACCACTAGGGTCTGTTTCCTGCGAGCAAACGAAGAACAAGCAAGAAACTAAGATTGCAATCTGGATATTGCGAATATAAGATGAAAGCTTTATTGATCAAGGTGGGGTTCTGTGACGCCTTTGTCTGGTCGTTGAACACAAACGAAGTACGCGAAGTTGCAGCTATGGAGAACTTTTAATCTAAACAAAACCCAAAGTCTAAACGGTGCCCTAAGGGCTGTATATATGGAGGAAGAGAGGGGGAATTTCGTGGCCCTTGGTGGAGGGGTCCGAAATCAACCCTATCTCTTGTTTCCCCACACATACGGACTCTAAAAATAGCCTATACTTATGTATTTCGAAATTACATGGGCCTGGCCTAATAAAAAGGTGACGCAGCACCTATAATAGCCTCGGGACGAAATTTATGAAGTGGCATCTTGTATATTTCGTCCATGGCTTCATGCACCCATTATGGTGGCTTCAAAGTCCTGAAATCATCACTTGTAACTCCGTTCTTGTTCCCCTTGCGCATGGCATCATCTCCATGCTTGTTCTTGCTCCAATGTTCATCCTTCTCCAAGCTAGGCCCTTCATTTGTAAGCAAAACAAATGTATCCAATTTAGGCAGCATCATATTCTCTAACATCTTAAAGGGACCATCAGCACGTGGCATTAGCTTTGATTTGCGCAAATCAGGAAATCTATCCTTACGCAAATGTAACCAAACAAGATCTCCAGGTGCAAACACAACATGTTTTCTACCCTTATCTCCAGCAAGTTTATATTTAGCATTCATATGCTCAATGTTTTCCTTAGTTAACTCATGCATTTTTAAAATCAATTCAGCATGTTGTTTAGCATCAAAATTAACCTTCTCCGAAGATGGAAGAGGCAACAAATCAATAGGTGCACGAGGTAGGAAACCATACACAACTTCAAAAGGGCACATCTTAGTAGTAGAATGCAATGAACGATTATAAGCAAATTCAATATGAGGCAAGCATTCCTCCCACATTTTCTTATTATTCTTCAAAACAGCCCTAAGCATAGTAGACAACGTTCTATTGACTACTTCAGTTTGTCCATCAGTTTGGGGGTGACAAGTAGTACTAAAAAGCAGTTTAGTCCCCAACTTAGACCATAAACATCTCCAAAAGTGGCTAAGAAATTTAGTATCACGATCTGAAACAATAGTATTTGGCACACCATGCAAGCGAATAATTTCACGAAAGAACAAATCAGCAACATTAACAGCATCCTTGCTTTTATGACATGGTATAAAGTGTGCCATTTTCGAGAATCTATCCACGACCACAAATATGCTATCCCTCCCCTTCTTTGTTCGAGGTAAACCTAAAACAAAGTCCATAGATATATCCTCCCAAGGAACACTAGGTACAGGCAAAGGCATATATAAACCATGAGGATTGAGTCGTGACTTAGCTTTTTGACATGTAGTGCAGCGAGCAATAAAACGCTCAACATCCCGTCTCATCTTTGGCCAAAAGAAATGTGTAGCAAGTACGTCCTCCGTCTTCTTCACGCCAAAGTGTCCCATTAATCCTCCTCCATGCGCCTCCTGCAACAACAAAAGACGAACGGAGCTAGCTGGAATGCATAGCTTGTTAGCACGAAACACAAATCCATCGTTAACGACAAACTTGTTCCACATTCTTCCTTCTTTACAATTCTGCATTACATCTTTAAAATCAGCATCATGCACATATTGATCTTTGATGGTCTCCAAACCAAATATTTTGAAGTCAAGTTGTGAAAGCAAAGTATAGCGACGAGACAATGCATCAGCAATAACATTTTCTTTTCCCTTCTTGTGTTTAATGACATAAGGGAAAGTCTCAATAAATTCAACCCATTTAGCATGTCTACGATTCAGTTTAGCTTGACTTTTAATATGTTTCAAAGATTCATGATCAGAATGTATAACAAATTCTTTGGGCCATAAATAATGTTGCCATGTTTCTAAAGTCCGAACAAGAGCATATAATTCTTTATCGTAAGTAGAATAATTCAGACTAGGCCCACTCAATTTTTCAGAAAAGTATGCAACAGGTTTGCCATCTTGTAATAACACACCTCCTAATCCAATTCCACTAGCATCACATTCAAGCTCAAAAGTCTTATTAAAATCAGGAAGTTGGAGTAAAGGAGCATGTGTCAACTTATCTTTCAATACCGTGAAGGCTTCTTCCTGTGCGGTACCCCACAGAAAAGGCACATCTTTCTTTGTAAGCTCATTGAGAGGTGCAGCAATGGTGCTGAAATCTCTCACAAAATGCCTATAGAATCCAGCGAGGCCAAGAAAACTCCTCACTTGTGTGACCGTTTTGGGCTGCGGCCAACTCTCAATAGCTTCAATCTTGGCTTTATCAACTTCAATTCCCTGTGGAGTAACAACATAGCCAAGAAAAGATACTCGGTCGGTGCAAAAGGTGCACTTCCCAAGGTTACCAAACAAACGTGCATCATGTAGAGCAATAAAAACAGCACGTAAATGTTCCAAATGTTCTTCCAACGATTTTCTATAAATCAGTATATCATCAAAAAGGACTACCACAAATCGTCCAATGAAAGCACGTAAAACTTCGTTCATTAGTCTCATGAAAGTACTAGGCGCATTAGTTAACCCAAAAGGCATGACTAACCACTCATATAATCCAAACTTAGTTTTAAATGCTGTTTTCCATTCATCCCCCAATTTCATACGAATTTGATGGTATCCACTACGCAAATCCACTTTGGAGAATATTGTAGAGCCACTCAATTCATCAAGCATATCATCTAGCCTAGGAATAGGATGACGATAACGAATAGTAATATTATTAATGCCTCTACAATCAACACACATACGCGATGTACCATCCTTTTTCGGCACTAGAATAATAGGAACAGCACAAGGACTAAGGGATTCGCGTATATAACCTTTGTCGAGAAGCTCTTGTACTTGACGCATAATCTCCTTCGTCTCCTCTGGATTGGTACGGTATGGCGCACGGTTTGGCAGTGAAGCACCGGGAATTAAGTCGATCTGATGCTCAATCCCTCGAATAGGTGGTAATCCCGGTGGCACGTCTTGTGGAAAGACGTCAGCGAACTCCTGCAAAATGTTAGTCATAGCAGGAGGCAAAGAGGAAGGCACGTCCTCGAATGAAAATAATGCCTCTTTGCACACAAAAGCATAGCAAACAGATTTGCTGAAATCTAGCTCATCAATATCAGATTTGGTGGCAAATGAACATGCACTTTTCAATTTAATTTCAGAAGCAACACTAGATGGTTTATTATTAGGCTTCATTTGTTGCTCAAATTCTTTTGCCACAATCTAATTTTCACTCTTATTCGTCTCCTGTTTTGCTTTATTAGCTCTATTAATATCATCTTTCAAAATGGAATCAGGAGTCATAGGAAGCAAAGTAATATTTTTATCGTTATGAAGAAGAGTATAGTGATTGTTTCTACCATGGTGCACAGAATTTTTATCAAATTGCCATGGTCTACCAAGTAATAAGGAACATGCTTGCATAGGTACCACATCACAATCAACATAATCAGCATATGTAGAGATACTAAAATGCACACGAACAGTACGTGTTACCTTAACCTTGCCGCTGTTGTTGAACCATTGGATGTAGTAAGGATGTCGATGTGGTCTTGTGGTGAGAGAAAGCTTCTCCACCATCTCCATGCTAGCCAAGTTGTTGCAGCTCCCTCCGTCTATGATGACGCGCACAGAACGTTCCTTCACAACTCCCTTGGTATGGAACAAATTGTGCCTCTGATTTTGCTCAGCTTGTGTGATCTGCACACTCAAAACACGTTGAGCAACTAAACATTCATACCTGTCAGCGTCTTCAGGAGCCATGTATTGCGTCTCATGATCAGAAACATCTCCACCATGTTCTTCACGTGTAATAAGAGCCAAAGTCTCCTCATCATAGTCACTAGCAGACTCATATCCACCATCCGCAGTAGCAATCATCACACGCGGAGATTTGCATTCTCTCGCATAATGACCTCCTCCCTTACAACGACGACAAATAATATCACTTGTGTGCCCTGTTGATGCCATGGAAGAAGAAGAACGTTGTGCAGGCCCCGCAGGTGCGCTCTTGGCAGATAATGGTGGTTGTGCCTGTTTTCTTGTATCACGGCTGGAGGTGGCACCGGATGGAGGTGCTGGTGCAGTTGAAGTAGAAGATGCATGTGGTGTCCATGATGAAGGTCGGCCTGCAGAAAAGTTAGTTCGCCCCAATGCTTGTCGATCCTGCACTTCACGTTCAGCTTTACAAGCAAGATGGAATAAACGAGTGATATTAGTATACTCCTTATAGTCTAGAATGGTCTGAATCTCTCTATTTAATCCACCCAGAAAACGTGCAAGCATAGCTTCATTCTCCTCAACAATACCACATCTAATCATGCCAGTTTGTAATTCCTGATAATATTCTTCTACAGAATTTTTCCCTTGTCTTAAACGCTGCAATTTTTGAAGCAATTCACGTTGATAATATGGTGGAACCCAACGCGTACGCATAGCAGTTTTGATAGAGGCGGGGGTGTCCCGATCTTTCGATGAGATGATAACTATCGATTTGGTGAAGATGACTTTGACGATCCGACTACAAACGTGCACGACGTTGCGCCTTAGAAATCGCTAAACCAACTCCGAAAGGTTATTGACCACGCTGGAGCACAATCAACCTGACCACGAAGGTCTATTCCTGCAAGCAATCGAAGAACAAGCAAGAATATGATAAAAGCAATCTGAATATTGCGAGTATATATGAAGTATTGATAAAGGTGGGGATCCGTAAGCGGTCTTGGTCTGGTCGTTGGACACAAACGAAGTACACGAAGTTGCAATGGCTAACTTTTAACTAAACAAATCCCAAGGAAAAGCTACTAGATGGATCTACTTATATAGGAGCAAGGGGTGGCGGCCAAGGAGGTGGGAGGACGTCCCAAGGCAGCCTAAAACTAAATCTTGGTCGTACAAGGCCAATGGGCCCAAGTGGAGGTGATGTAACACCTTTGGACTTGTAGTTTGACTCGGATTCTGCTGCAGCATCAGATTGTTTCGTCCACAACTCAACGCTCCGGACGAATTTGAAGGTGATTCCAATTGGGTTGGAAAGTGCACGAAATCTAGTTTCCAACAAAAAAAGAATCACCCAATTCGGTGTCCGTATGAAAAACTTGTGTGTGTTTTGAGTCAGGTGTGTCTGTGCAGTCCGAATCTGAATCCAGAACGTGAGAGACTTGGACTCTATCTTCTCTTGGGCCAAAAGTGACGTGAGAGAACTTTTTGGACAGCAAATAAACATCTCTTTCTTCCTTATCTTCATATGTGGATTGTACAAATGTCCCATACACCTGCAATTAGACAAAACACAAAAGTGTGTGAAGTATTTTTGTTCTGGATAACATAAATAGATTATTGAATAGTTTGCACTAGAAATCACCTGACAAATATGCATATATGCAATATTTTTGGTCATATCCAAGGTAGTCATGTCCTCATCATCCTCCCCTTCTTGAAAATAAAGCCGTCCTCGGCGTTGCTTAATCTGAAATGTGGCTAACAAAAGAGACAAGGTGTACATGTTGTATATGTATATGTCATCCATTTTTACTTCCCTTGATTTTTGCATATATGACACATGAATAGATGAGTAACTTGCATAGTTCATAAAATCTAAAGCCAAAAAATTAGCACAAGAAGTAGAAGGCATGAAAATATTGCAACTCAGTTTGCAGATATAAGTGAAGCTCTTATTCATTTCAAAAGATTGACAATGTTCATCATTAAACCATCCCAACATTGGTGAATAAACCTTACTTGCATCAAATTTACATGCTACAACATGCTTAAATAAGCAAACATGCAATAAGTCATTCAACACAGAATCATCACCAAGATTAGAGGTCATATCAAAATGATTAAACATTGGTTCTTTTGCATCCATAGTTAATTCAATGGGTGCACTCAAAATTGTTGGTATTTCAGTTGTTTGATCACATGGCAAAGTCAAATTATCAACGTAGTCCTCTAAAATAGGTGGTGTGATCAAAGTAGTGGGTAGCTCATCAGATGGTGCATTCAAATTGACAAGGCATTCATCATTCTCATGTAGAGATGGAAGATCAGTACCTTTGTCATTACCTCTTATGATCAACTCAGATGATGTAGCCACTCTCGGGGGCGATGTGTCACATGGTGGAGGTGATGTAGTCCTGACAACAACGGATGTGGTTGTCATAGTATGCCTAGTAGTTCAAGGAACAATCATATCAACTCTTGGAATGTGCACCGTGCGCTTGTTCTCCTCGTGGCCAACACGTCGTTTTATTTCCTGTTCAGCTTTGCAAGCAAGATAAAACAAATGGTCCATAGGATAACACTCTTCATGAATTAGTATCTCTTGAATATCACGGTTTAATCCTCCCCAAAATCTATCCATAAAATCATCTTCACTTTCTTCCAAAGAGGAATGCAACAAGGTAGTTTGTAAATCATCATAATATTTTGTTACAGTTTCACTACCTTGTTTTAAGTGTTGCAACTTCTTAATCATGTCACGAGTATAATAAGCAGGGACGAAAGTATGTCGCATGGCAAGTTTCAAATCATCCCAAGTAGTAGGTATATAATCAATGTGTAATCGACAATATTCACTCCACCAAACCAAAGCATAACCAGTGAAAGAACCAACCGCAACCTTAACCTTTTTATGTTCATCGAAATTATGGGAAGCAAATATATTTTTTATGTCGAACTCCCATTCAATATATAAAGCAGGTTTAAAACGGCCATTAAATGGTGGTATAGATACATTAACCTGATCATGTGCATTTGGATGTTTGTGCACCTCTCGTGACGGTTGTGGTATTTGCAAAGGTGGTGGCACGTCTCCCGCGATCGACAAAGCCCATGAATTGACTCTGGATCCTGTCATGATTAGTAGAACAAGAAACAAAACCCAAAAATAATGTTCCTATAACTACTAGGATGTGGTGGTAAAACGCTCACAGTAAAGCAAATATCAATGTCTTACAAGTTCTTACCATGCAGCAGGCGGTGATCGGCAACCAGCGGTGTCAAGTAACTCCGAATATTGAGTAAAGCGATTGCGAGGGGAGCGTACGTATACACGGTGTAGAAATATGTGGAGCTGGGTTGGCTATATATGGTAGCAAAAGATTAGCAATAATCAATTCAAAGATGCAATGTTGAATAAACGCTCAACGACGGTACTGTGCTGGTCCTAGGCTAGACCGAACTAGAGACGCGAGCCTAGAACAGTAATGAGGTCACGTCGTAGCACAACCAGCATCAATGAAGGATACAAAGTAGCTCTGGACAGCAAGATATAAGTGAAGATCACAACGGCAGTAAAGATAATGATGTGAAACAATAGCCAAGCTGTTTTACTGAACAGTGCACAAAACAGATTCCAATCCGAATTCAGGTACGAGATTGATTCTAGATAGATCCAATTTTTTTTCTTCTCTTTTTTTTATCACGCTTTTTTTTCTTTTTCTTCTCCCTCTTTTTCTTTTTTTTTTCTTTCCTTTTTTCTCTCTTTTTTTTTCTTTATCTTCCTTTTCTCCCTCTTTCCAAGACAAACTAGATAAGATGCAGATTCGATCAGGCGAAGATGTGAGTGACCTCAACTATGATTATGACAATAAACAGTGCGTAGCACATGGTGGAAATTGGTGGATTGGATGGTGGACAGCGGATGGGATAATGATGCAGCGGCTGCGTGACTAATGTGAACAGAACTCGAAACTCTAAAGGAACTAGACACTAAGACCAGCAACTCGACACGACGATGCAACCGATAATTCAACTATGCAAGCAATGAAAAGAAAATTGCAAAGGCTCAGACTGGCTTGGACCAAGGATGAATAGATCTAACTCTTTTTTGTGGCTTTTTCCTGGACAATAGGTAAGAAAATAAATCTAATCTAGGAAAACTGGAAATTCTCAACGAGCAACCTGAAAACAGATACCACTTGATAGAGGCGGGGGTGTCCCGATCTTTCGATGAGATGATAACTATCGATTTGGTGAAGATGACTTTGACGATCCGACTACAAACGTGCACGACGTTGCGCCTTAGAAATCGCTAAACCAACTCCGAAAGGTTATTGACCACGCTGGAGCACAATCAACCTGACCACGAAGGTCTATTCCTGCAAGCAATCGAAGAACAAGCAAGAATATGATAAAAGCAATCTGAATATTGCGAGTATATATGAAGTATTGATAAAGGTGGGGATCCGTAAGCGGTCTTGGTCTGGTCGTTGGACACAAACGAAGTACACGAAGTTGCAATGGCTAACTTTTAGCTAAACAAATCCCAAGGAAAAGCTACTAGATGGATCTACTTATATAGGAGCAAGGGGTGGCGGCCAAGGAGGTGGGAGGACGTCCCAAGGCAGCCTAAAACTAAATCTTGGTCGTACAAGGCCAATGGGCCCGAGTGGAGGTGATGTAACACCTTTGGACTTGTAGTTTGACTCGGATTCTGCTGCAGCATCAGATTGTTTCGTCCACAACTCAACGCTCCGGACGAATTTGAAGGTGATTCCAATTGGGTTGGAAAGTGCACGAAATCTAGTTTCCAACAAAAAAAGAATCACCCAATTCGGAGTCCGTATGAAAAACTTGTGTGTGTTTTGAGTCAGGTGTGTCTGTGCAGTCCGAATCTGAATCCAGAACGTGAGAGACTTGGACTCTATCTTCTCTTGGGCCAAAAGTGACGTGAGAGAACTTTTTGGACAGCAAATAAACATCTCTTTCTTCCTTATCTTCATATGTGGATTGTACAAATGTCCCATACACCTGCAATTAGATAAAACACAAAAGTGTGTGAAGTATTTTTGTTCTGGATAACATAAATAGATTATTGAATAGTTTGCACTAGAAATCACCTGACAAATATGCATATATGCAATATTTTTGGTCATATCCAAGGTAGTCATGTCCTCATCAAGTTGGAATAGGATATAATCTACAATGTTCAGACCACCATACACATGCAAAACTAGTGAAAGCACAAACAGCAGCAGCAACTCGTCTCTCCTCAGGATATTGTAAACATGTAAATCGTTGTTGAGTTTCTAACTCCCAAGTAAGATATATATCAGGAACATATCTACCCTCAAATGGTGGAATATTCAATTTCAGTTTAGGAATATGGACATCATCTCGTACCTGAGGTGGTGGTGCAGGCCTGCCATTACGAATATATACCTGAGGTCGACCTGCTGGTGGTGGTGCAGGTGGCTGCACGTAGTGCTGATTTTGATCAACCTCATCCTCATAATCTCCCACATAATCATCCTCCTCCGCATCAGCAGCAGGAGCCACAGAAGTATCAACAGCAGCACCAACAGTTTGGCCAAACGCAAGAGGAACACGGCTCGCTCGGCGAAGGTCTGTTTCGCGACGTGGAGGTTGTCGTTGTTTTTGTTGTTGGAGAGGTGCGTTAGGTGCAGCGGGTGGTGGTGGTGGAAGACGCGCGAGCAATTCATTAAACTTGTTATCGAGCTTTGTTTTGAATGTCTTCTCAAGGCCAGTGATCTTCTCCATGGCCTCTTCAAAATTGTTCAGCACATCTTGCACCTGTTCAGTCATCATTTGCTGAAACTTATCATGAAGCTCCTTGTTCGATAAATTCTCCCAGTCAATCTCGTCGGCTTGTGATCCTGGCATGGTTAGCAGCAATAGAAACACACAAGAATATGATCCTACAGACTACGAACAAGTGGTGGTGGTATATGGCAACAACGACGATGATGATGCGGTGGTGATATATGGCAGCGGCGACGTGACAACCTGTGAACAGAACTCGAAACTCTAAAAGACTAACGCTAAGACCAGCAACTAGACACGACGATGCAACCGCAAATTCAACAAAGCAAAACCCTAAAAAGATTATGCAAAGGCTCAGATTGGTTCGGATATGATGAACTAACCCTAATTATTATTTTTGGCTTTTCCGTGGACTGTAGGTATGAAGAACAGACTCGATCTAAACTACGAAAAACTGTAAAATCTCACCGAGCAATCTGGAAATCCGATACCACTTGATAGAGGCAAAGGTGTCCCGTCTTTCGATGAGATGATGAATATCGCTTTGGTGGCAGTCGACTTTGACGATCCGACTACGAACGTGCGAGGACGTCGCGCCTTAGCAATCGCTAAACCAACTCTGAGAGGTTATTGACCACGCCGGAGCACGATCAACCTGACCACTAGGGTCTGTTTCCTGCGAGCAAACGAAGAACAAGCAAGAAACTGAGATTGCAATCTGGATATTGCGAATATAAGATGAAAGTTTTATTGATCAAGGTGGGGTTCTGTAACGCCTTTGTCTGGTCGCTGAACACAAACGAAGTACGCGAAGTTGCAGCTATGGCGAACTTTTAATCTAAACAAAACCCGAAGTCTAAACGGTGCCCTAAGGGCTGTATATATGGAGGAAGAGGGGGGGGGGAATTTCGTGGCCCTTGGTGGAGGGGTCCGAAATCAACCCTATCTCTTGTTTCCCCACACATACGTACTCTAAAAATAGCCTATACTTATGTATTTCGAAATTACATGGGCCTGGCCCAATAATAAGGTGACGCAGCACCTAAAATAGCCTCGGGACGAAATTTATGAAGTGGCATCTTGTATATTTCGTCCATGGCTTCATGCACCCATTATGGTGGCTTCAAAGTCCTGAAATCATCACTTGTAACTCCGTTCTTGTTCCCCTTGTGCATGGCATCATCTCCATGCTTGTTCTTGCTCCAATGTTCATCCTTCTCCAAGCTAGGACCTTCATTTGTAAGCAAAACAAATGTATCCAATTTAGGCAGCATCATATTCTCATGAACATTAGAATCATTACCAAGAAACGAAAGTACCTGATAATTTAGTTGGCGTGCGCGAGCTCTAGTAATTGGTCCCATATATCTAGCAGTAGGGGCTGTGGGTGTAACAATGGTATTGATGTCCTCATCATCTCCATTATGGGAAAGGGGCCACACCATGCGGGCATGTCTAGCGTAGCTGCCTATAAAATCCCCTTTCCGCTAGCCGTGTCCCTCACTACTCGGTCAGCCATGTCCCTGTAGAGAAGCATAGCTAGTAACACCCTATCCATGACTAGCGCCCTCAAAGCTCCCAGGTTTTACACCCGAACCTTTGCCATCAACCATACTGGCTTTCCACCCCTTCTTACTGAGATGCTCACCAAAGCCTCTGGCTGCAATGCTTGCCCCGATTACCTGGTGTTCCAATCGGCAACCATCCCTCACCTTCACCGCTATGATGCAACAGTGCACATCTGCCAAGGTCCCGCGGCAGATGGTCAACCCTTGGTTTTTCAGGGCAAAGCCATGCCCACTACTGATTTGGCAATTCAGGTCGCTGTTGTGGAGGCTATCCTATACCTCTAAACCAAGTTTCCTCAAGTGGCACAAAGGCGGGAGTTGTGCTTTTTCCCCGTTGTGGCAGAAGTAGGAATTTAGCCTTCTCCCACTATCCAGGGAGATGACCCCGCAATCGCTCGCCTGGTGCAATATATCACTGCCTAGGGGATGATGATTGCAAAGATGCTTGCCGAGTTTAGAACCATGGACAACGATGTTGTACGGGTTGTCACGGAAGCTTATCGTGAGGCTCGTAAATTCGCATCCCTAGCTGTTCGCCCAATGCCATCTGAACTAGTGCTACCCTCTCAGCTTGTGCTATGGTCCAAGCCAAACATCATCACCCTCGACAAGGCTCTTTACCGGATCCACCAGCTACATTTTCTTGGATCAATTTCAGCCAAACCCTCAGTAGTAGAGCCCTAACCCATAGAAGTATCAGATGATGAAGATGGAGATTGGCTCAGTCTTCGTCCTCCAAGAGAGCCCCGCGAAGGCCAGTCTTCTACATGACCTCAGTCACATAGTCAGGTGTTTTTGCGAGTAGGTCGGTCTGTCGGTTCATCCTCGATATGAGGGTAGAACCATGTATCCCGGAGTGAGTTGTTTCGTTTAGCGCGTAGCGCGTTCATGCTTTGTTGTATGCCGGTACTGCTGTAACCCGTATGCTGTGTTTTATGTATGTTTGCTTGCTTTCTGGTTTTGTTTTTGGTTGTCTCACTGTCAAGCAGAAATGTTTGACAGGGTTGGCACTGTGTTTCTAACAAGCTTTTAATCAGTAGAACACATACACTAAAAACAACATTGACTCGTCCCGAGTCTATAAGAAAATGCGCGCTGGTGTGTATACCAGGAGTACATATACCCACTAGCATTAAAGCACCTTAGTATGATCTCTCTGATGTGTTTTTCCTTTGCATGTATGTTGCATTTGTATGTTCGTTAGTTTAGACTGCACTGCATCTTGCACGCATACCCGGTTCACCCACGAGTACATTTGGGCAGTACTCGGGGGAATACAAAGTCGCATCCCTAGCTCTATCTGTGCATACCCCATGTGCCAGATTTTCAAACCCAAAGCCTCGAAGAGGCATTTCCATCTGGCCATTCCTTGTCCCTAATTCTTTTTCATTAGACCCAATCGCGTTTCCGGAGGAACACTGCCAGCTTTATTTCACTCGATCAAGTACAACACCCCGATACATATTTCAACCCCGATTCTACCTCCATGCCTACATTTCGTGGAGCTACCCGCAAATTTTTTCCAAGTGCCCTAGTATGACTCCTGAGCTGGCGCAGCCACCTCACCTGCATCAGAACCCCATCACCACCACCGTCACTGCCTTGCGTGGCGCAGGCAGGTCGCCACTACCGCTCCACCGTAGCATTTCATTACTCTGCTGGCGCGAAGTGACGGAGAATCTAGCGTGGCAGAGGACCACCCCGTGCACCAGCTTCTTCCGCACCTCAAGCCACCGCACCTATCGCGCGTTGCCCCGGCCTCGATCATTCCTGATGAGTATCGCTAGGAGGATCGACGATTCGATCAGCATGGCCAGCATCACAGCTAGGAACCACCGCAGCGCCACCAGGAACACGACCTCACTGAAGGAGCTCGGCTCAATTCCATCGAAATCGAAGAGGTAGTAGAGCGGCATTGTGTTTGTGTGTTGGAAGAGATCCGCGCTTCCATTTTCATAGCCCAACCCCGGTGTACGGTGAGCGAATCCAAGAGAACCGCTTGTCTCCCAATCACCGGCATCCAGGAGGCAAATCCGCGAGCAGTGCCGACAAGGTGCTGGCCCGCGACGTGAGTGCTCACTACACCGGCGCCATGCACGCCGCGCACTACGACACTAGGGTCCTCATCGCCCTAGGAGCTAGATGTGCGCTGTGCCAAGCCGCACGCGGAGCAGCAGCGAAGAAGAAGCAGCTAGTCGGAGGTAGAAGAAGGAGGCTGCCAGTGGGCCCTGGACCCACGTGTCAGTAGGTGAAACCACTGCTCATTGGGGTGCATCTAGCAATTTTTTGGGGGTTTGATCTCTAGTGCCCCTAGCCATGGAAATAACCATGTTTGCCATATCTCTCCCTGGGTGTACCAATTATCAGTGTCCCCAACTCCTTTGAATTTGACCGAAGGGTTAAAAAATAACCCATAGGTTTTCCCCCAGAGTGGTTATCCTTTCATTTGTGTTGTAACCCTAGGAATCTCGAGGACGAGATTCTTTTTAACGGGGGAGGAGTTGTAACATCCCTAAAATTGGGTTATCAATTTTTATACTGTTATTCCTTCCTGGCAATCATTTTCAACATCTTTCTCGTGAGTTTGCTTGATGACTCTGAGAATTCTTGTCATTTCCAACTAATCAAAACCTTGCGCATGTCTTTGTCAGTGGACAAGACCTCAGTTGCTTCATCTCAAACCCATTCAAACCCTAATTCCAAATTTTTGGAATTTGAATATGCCCTTTGTGATTTCAAAGGAGCCATCATTTTCCTTGATCTGTTGATCATCCCATCTGTTCCCAGAGACCCTCCTAGCTTTCTAAACCATGGATGTGCAAAAATATTGCTAAGTCTTATGCAATGTTTTTCAGTTGTGATTTATTCCTTTTCCTGTCTTTCTGAGGAATAAAATCCAAGGGCATAGCTAGCCAACTCATAAATTCATGAAAATGGGTGGAGTTGATATTTATGCCTAATCCAAGCCCTGGCAAAAATATTGTCCATAATTAAATAAGGAAAATTGCCTTTTCCTATTTAATGCCAATATTCCAATTCTGCCATTTTCTAAAGGAACTGCCATTTTTATAGTAGAGAAAATTCCCACATAAATTGTGGAGCTTGTCCTTACTATATATTCACCAGTTCCATCCTTATCTCATGTTCCACAGATCAAAAAAATTTGGCACATGATCCAATGCAAGTTTCTGCCTTCTTCAAAATTTTGCAAAGGAAGTGCTTTATTCCTAACTCCAATTGAGCTGCAATTTGGCAGGGTGATTAACATTGATAATAACCCATGGATACCAAAGATCAGCTCAATCACTTCATCCTAGCTCCCTGTGCAATTTTTCAAAGTTTCTGACCAGACTGCAAGTTTATGAAGGAAGTACCTTCATAAAGTTTCCAAATGGGAGGAAACTTTGCCATCTTGTCAAGTATCCCAAAACTTTAGCCTCCACCTAAATTCAGCTCATTTCATTGAACTATGTGAGCACAAGAGCATATCTTGGTTTCTGTCCAAATTTTCAGTTTGTGAAGCAAGTATATTTTATCTTGCTCCATTATGGCTGAAAATATTCCTAAGCCTTCTCCTATCCATGTGATCCACCTCTACAAGAGGTTGGCTCATTTCATTTAGCCAATATTTTCCTAGAAATTTCCCAAGTTTTTGGACAGAAGAGATGTTTGTCAAACAAGTACCATTTTTGCAAGTCCATTTGGTATGATCTTCTTACATAATCTACATATGTCCAAATCATCAAGTTTTGCCAAGTTATAGCCCCATCCAACACTCCTAGTGAGTGCTTCTTACTCATTTAGTTTCTGGACCATATTTAGCAGTTGTACTACAACTATGTTAAATACTGGCCCAAATCCACTCCAACTTCCCAGGACCGTAGTCCTTGCTAGCCTAAACATCCCAGTTAACAAGTTTAGTCCTTAACCTCACTAGGTTGATCACCAAGATGTAGTCAAGTTTGCTATAGCAAACTTGTGGAGCTTGTTTCCCTCTGCTCACTACACCTCTGTCCGTGCCATCTCCTCCGTTTTAATGCACCTTGATAACCCACAAGTGTAGGGGATCTATCGTAGTCCTTTCGATAAGTAAGAGTGTCAAACCCAACGAGGAGCAGAAGGAAATGACAAGCGGTTTTCAGTAAGGTATTCTCTGCAAGCACTGAAATTGTAGGTAACAGATAGTTTTGTCATAAGATAATTTGTAATGGGTAACAAGCAATGAATGTAAATAAAGTGCAGCAAGGTGGCCCAATCCTTTTTGTAGAAAAGGACAAGCCTGGACAAGTTCTTATAATGAGAAAAGCGCTCCCAAGGACACATGGGAATTATCGTCAAGCTAGTTTTCATCACGCTCATATGATTCACGTTCGTTACTTTGATAATTTGATATGTGGGTGGACCGGTGCTTGGCTATTGCCCTTTCTTGGACAAGAATCCCACTTATGATTAACCCCTATTGCAAGCATCCGCAACTACAAAAGAAGTATTAAGGTAAACCTAACCATAGCATGAAACAAGTGGATCCAAATCAGCCCCTTACGAAGCAACTTATAAACTAGGGTTTAAGCTTCTCTCACTCTAGCAACCCATCATCTACTTATTACTTCCCAATGCCTTCCTCTAGGCCCAAATAATGGTGAAGTGTCATGTAGTCGACGTTCACATAACACCACTAGAGGAGAGACAACATACATCTCATCAACATGTCGAACGAATACCAAATTCACATGACTACTAATAGCAAGACTTCTCCCATGTCCTCAGGAACAAACGTAACTACACACAAAGCATATTCATGTTCATAATCAGAGGGGTATTAATATGCATTAAGGATCTGAACATATGATCTTCCACCAAATAAACCAGCTAGCATCAACTACAAGGAGTAATCAACACTACTAGCAACCCACATGTACCAATCTGAGGTTTTGGTACAAAGATTGGATACAAGAGATGAACTAGGGTTTGAGAGGAGATGGTGCTAGTGAAGATGTTGATGGAGATTGACCACCTCCTGATGAGAGGATCATTGGTGATGACGATGGTGATGATTTCCCCCTCCGGGAGGGAAGTTTCCCCAGCAGAATAGCTCCACCGGAGCCCTAGATTGGTTCCGCCAAGGTTCCGCCTCGTGGCGGCGGAGTTTCGTCCCGTATGCTTACTTGTGATTTTTTTTCCCGGGTAAAAGACTTCATATAGCAGAAGATGGGCACCGGAGGTCTGCCAGGTGGCCCACGAGGCAGGGGGCGTGCCCAGGGGGGTAGGGCACTCCCCCCACCCTCGTGGACGGTGGGTGGCCCCCCTCTGGTATTTCTTCTGCTCAGTATTTATTATTAATTCCCAAAATGACTTTCGTGGAGTTTCAGGACTTTTGGAGATGTGCAGAATAGGTCTCCAATATTTGCTCCTTTTCCAGCCCAGAATCCCAGCTGCCGGCATTCTCCCTCTTCATGTAAACCTTGTAAAATAAGAGAGAATAGCCATAAGTATTGTGACATAACATGTAATAACAGCCCATAATGCAATAAATATCGATATAAAAGCATGATGCAAAATGGACGTATCAACTCCCCCAAGCTTAGACATCGCTTGTCCTCAAGCGGAAGCCGATATCAAAAAATATGTCCACATGTTTAGAGAAAGAGGTGTCGATAAAAATAAAATACGGACATGAGGCCATCATGATCATTCTTATAACAGCAACATATATAGATTTTGTCATATGATTTCTTATGCTCAGGTAACAATCTATTCACAAATGTCAAGTATGAATCAGAAACTTCATTGAGAACCAACAAACTATGATCTCGGTCATTGGAGCAATTGCAATTTATCATAACATTGGAAAGAGTCAATATAAGATCTTTTTAGCAAGTCCACATACTCAACTATCATTTAATCTTTCACAATTGCTAACACTCACGCAATACTTATGGTTATGGAGTTTTAATCGGACACAGACAAAGATAGGGGCTTATAGTGTTGCCTCCCAACCTTTTACCTCAAGGGTAATGTCAACAATAATAGTTCATGCTAACTTATATATCAGGATCTTTCCAACACGAGGTGCTTGCCAAAGGATAAAATATAAAAAAGGAAAGGTGGAGATCACCATGACTCTTGCAAAAGGTATAAGGTAGAAGTAAAAGATAGGCCCTTCGCAGAGGGAAGCAGAGGTTGTCATGTGCTTTTATGGTTGGATGCACGAAGTCTTAATGCAAAAGAACATCACTTCATATTTCCACTTGTGATACAGACCTTTATTATGCAGTCCGTCGCTTTTATTACTTCCATATCACAAGATCGTATAAAGCTTTTTTCTCCACACTAATAAGTCTTACATATTTAGAGAGCAATTTTCATTGCATGCAACATGACAACTTACTTCAAGGATCTTACTCAATCCATAGGTAGATATTATGGACTCTCATGGCAAAACTCGGTTTAAGGATATCTGGAAGCACAAGTAGTATCTCTACTTGGTGCATGGAATTTGGCTAGCATGAGGGGGAAAGGCAAGCTGAACATGTTGGATGATCCATGACAATATACTTTCACTAAGATGTGAGAAAACATAATGATGCGGAGCATCCCACGTTCATCCATATGTACACTCCGACTACTCTGCAAACCCCAAGTGGACATATGACAAGACCCCGAACATACACCATTGGACACAAGGTGAACTCGCTCCTTTCCGAACCTTCACTTTCTGCATGTGAGACATGGCTACTACCTCCAACGTGTGTTCTATGTATGATCAGGTACTTGGAGGAAAGCCACGAAGCCACCACATCCAACGGAAGAGCTAGCGAGGACGCCAAGTTCAAGGACCAAGAGAAGGAGCTGCCCGAAGCTACAGCCACCGGACGACCGGCCCAGCCCGGACGTCCGGCCCCTAAAGGTCACGCCAGCCTAAGGAAACCAGGCCAACGCACGCTACAGCAGCCGGATGTCCGACCAGGACCGGACGTCCGACGACTCCCAGGGTCATGGACGACCGACACCCTCCGGACGTCCGGCAGCTGGGCACCCGAGACGAAACTACGGAAGTCCGACATCTCCGGACGTCTGGACCGTCCTGAAGCTCCAGATGACCGACGTCCTCCGAACGTCCGACACCTGTGTGGCCGCAGCCACAGGCTTAGGCCCTTGTACCCCTTCATTTTGACTCCCATTTGCACTACGACTATAAATAGGTCTCTCCCACCTCCTAGCTAGGTTCAGCATTGGTTTAGCTCATATTTTGTGTGAGAGCCTTGCTCATCCACTTGGTTACTTCTGCTCGGAACTCACGACCTCTTCGGAGAAGATCCCCCAAGCGGATTCAAGACCCCTTCAAGGGAAGACAATCAAGACCTCCTCACGGAGAAGAATGGCTTCCTTTGTATCTTTCCTTTGTTGATTTTGAATCTTGTGCTACCTCATGTGGTCGGTGATCTAGCCCTTGTGTGATCAATTACTTGTCGGTTGAGTGATGCTCTCGTTTCTCCCCGTGTTTTACCTTGTGTTTTCCGCGCGTTCTTCGTGTTTCCCCGTATGATCCACTCCAAACGTGAAAGATCGGCCCTATAGGGATCCGCCCTACATCATCTTGGTATCATGAGCCACGTTGATCACGTTTTTGGAGCCCCTACCCCTCTTTTTCTCGCTTGATTTTGTGTGTTCTTGCCTAAATCCCAAAATTCCCACCAAAAATAGCCCCCAATTTTTTTTGTGATTTGTTGGTTTGATGATGTTTTGTTGATTTTGGACCATGGATTTGCTTGGTTTCAAGTGGATCTAGCATCCCCCCAAGTTTCCCCATCTTTTATGCACGAAATCTCGTCAATTTTGACCCCGAAATCTCCATTTTCCGCTCAAAATCACGCCCCCGAACTCGAATCTCGCGTTGACCCCGACCCACCGGACGACCGGCGTTTTACGGACGTCCGGAGCCCCAGGAACGACCGGACGTACGACCTTTCCCGGACGTCCGGAACCCCTAACCCGAGCTGAATTTACGGATTTCCGACCTTCCCGGACGTCCGACGCCCGGACATACAACTTTCCCGGACGTCCGTAACTTGTAGTTTCAGACTTCGGCTGATTTTTGTTTTGTCGACAACTAATTCAACCGAACTCCGATTTTGACGTTCTTTAGCTCGTTTTGAAGCTATTGACATCCCCCATCCGACAAAAATACCACAAACATCATTTGACTCCATCAAATTTTCGAAAATTTGGCAAGTTTGCCTAGGCCCTCCACCATATCATCTGCATAGCCACCACCGACTTCTGCAACCTAACCCATTTTGCTTGCCATAGCATTAATGGTTGCTTGAGTAGTGATTCGAGTCTCCTAAGGTGTTTCGGCTACTTAGGGACAATTTCTTTTTCATCAACCACCACCACCACTTCCGCATAGGAGTGCCCACCATACACTTCCGCCACCCCCAACTTAACCCAATAGTTGTTTGAGTTTGTTTGAGTTGTGGCTTGTGTCTCCTAAGATGTTTCGGCTACTTAGGGACGACAACTTCAACTCCGACACGTGTATAGCCCATCATTCCATTTTCGTATTGCCTAGTGCAAACCACCACCGCTTTCCCGCTACCACCATTTGACATTTGTCATTTGAGATTTTGAGTTCGCGGTTTTTCCGTTTCCTAAGGTGTTTCGGCTACTTAGGGACGAGTCTCCATCATCTTGGTATCTACATCAAGAACACCGCCACTCATCATCGCAAAGGCCGGCAACCTCGACGACACCATTGTATATTCCCCTTGCAAATTGCATTGATAACCCCTAGCCCATTTTGCGTTACTTGCCTATCAAGACTAGCCATTTGAGTACTGCCGGCAACGTTACTTGTGCACATTTGTGATCATACTTCCCATAGCATACGTACCATATCATCGTGGTGCATATCTTGATATCATACCTTGTGTCACAAGTTTGTTCCCGCATATACACAATTGCTATCTTGGTTTGTGCATTGTGAAAAAGTGGCCATACAAGAAAAAGAATAAGCTTTTAAGCAAAAGAAAGAGAGCAAAGAGCTTGTAAGCAAGTGCCACAGCATCATACCACATTGCATATAAGATTGTCATATCCGATCATCTTGGATCATCTTGAGAGAAACACCGGGAACCATACATACATAGCATACTTGGGATAGAAGTTTATCCATTTTGCATCTCATAGGTTGTGCACAAGTGTCGTATCCGCCTATTGAGCAACCGTGCTAGCGTCTCTCTTGAGTTGTGCAACACGAGCGTTTTCCATGGATTCCACATTTTGTGCTCATTCCTTGGTTGCACGACCCCATTTATCTATCCGTGTGTGTGTTTTCGTGTGCCATTCTTTGCTATTGGTCCATTTGTTTCACTTGCGAATTTGTGAATCTCTTTAAACATTATTGACTCTTGCTAACATTTTGCATTAAATTTTTGTGCCACTATCCTCACCGAGCTCCACCATAATCTTTACTTGTGTAGGTGTGAGAACCGACAAGAATTGGTACCAATAGTGCTATTTCATTGTCCGCATTTGAGTGAACTTGATTCATTATCAACATCGGTCAAGGTACATTGGTATAAGTTCTTCTCTTTCTCCCACTCATATTTGCTCGAGTCTTGTGATGGATAGGCAAGGCATTTCATATCCGGTCTACGACAACAACGACAGCATGAACAACTACATCAACAAAGCGTCCATCTTCGATCTACAACGACAAATGCAAGGTGCACAATCAAGATTGCGAGAGCGCATCGAGAACATCTCCATCGACATTCATCACTCCAAAGCAAGGAAAAGGGACTACATCGACAAGAAGATTTCCGCACATAAAGAGGAGCAAGATGCAATGATGGAGGAGATTAGATCCTTGATCAAGTCTTCTTCCCCTTCGTCACCTTCAAGGCAACGACATTCAAGCCACAAGTCTTCGGAGCGCAAAAACGATGCAAGTGCAATTCGTCCTCGTCCACATCTACATGGCGATCACCATCACGTTCGTGATCAACATCGTCATGAAGGGCAAGTCACCTCCAAGCATCATGTGCATGACGACGACGAACGACATCTACTACGAGCTCAAGCACGACAACGGCACCATCATCATGAAGATGCTCCACAAGCGCAAATGCACAAGTCCCAACAAGCCCTACTTCATGCCAAGTCGATGCTTCATGCGCACAAAAGAAGACCGCGAGACGACCACCACCAAGATGGTGCTGCGACTACAACAACCACTTCGGCATCTTCGCCAAGTGCTATCAAGGCATCTTCGCCTTTGGACGTACGACATCTTCGCCTACTTCCCACGAGTACGCCTACTACGACTTCATCAAGTCCAAGGCGACTACCTACGAGCGAGGGCGACACTTCCATCTTCGGAAGCCCCTCAAGGAAGATCGCCGAGCATGGGAAATTCCCTTCGGTCATGGAGATGAGCTACGAGGTGCCACATCATATGGGCCTCCAACACCACGACGGTGACAAGACGGTCGAGCAAGGGCCATCCCCTTCGACCACGGCGATAGGAGTTGAGCATGGAGACATTTGCACCTACATCTCTCTGACACCCACATATGTCGAGACGCCCCAAGTGCCATGTGAGGAGAGCCACCACCACATGAGTGACATGAGTGACTCCACCATACGTGACATTGAGAGCATTTCCTATGAGAGGATGAGTGTGACCACCACTAGCCCCACACATGAGAGCATGCCACACATCCTATGTGAGGTTGAGCGCCATTTGAGTGACTCCACCAACCATATGAGTGAGAGCATCCTTGAGGGAGTGAGTGAGCCACAACACATAGTGAGTGAGGTAGTTGACACGGCATCTGAGGCCACTATGATTTCTAACGACTTTACCTCTACTCCTAGTGTGTTTTCTTCTTTGGTGCTAGGTCTCCTACATGACGACATGCCTATCCTCGACGAGTCCATCCCTTCAATGGGAAAGCCGATGGCCATGGTGGACAATGATGCACCCCCCACACGGTTCCATCAAGATGAAGATGACAACGAGTGGATTTTCAACACCTCACCTACAACACATGAGCGACGCTCCAAAGGTAACATAGGTGATGGTACTTCTCTTGTCCCACTAGTGAACTATCTTGACATCGATTGCTCCCATGATGTTGACCCACCTATTACCATGCTTCATGCTAGTGAGACTTCTTCATGCCTTGACTTACCTATTTATGATGAATATGATGATGAGCATGTTGAGTTGCCTAGTTATAATGCTATGCTCCATAGGATATCATGTGAAAATTCTTTTGGTCACATCATGTTTGACAATCCATTGAACTTGTCATATGCTATGAGTGAGATCTCCCATATTGCATCATTTCAATCTCAACCTAGTAACTATGCATGCCCCATTATAATAAATCCTATGTGCACTTATGGCATAGATGACGAGATGATTTTCATTGGCTTTTGTTTTTCATGTGATGATATTGCCATGCTTCCTTTACATGATTTGCACAATTCATCTACTATGTCATGCCATGATCACATTGAACCAAATATGCATTGTTTTGGATGTTGTCAATATTCTCCACGTGATGTTTCTACTAATGCTCATGAGGAGACCCCCACAGTTTCCTCATACATATTAGGAGATTTTGATGCATTCCATACTTTGAATGATTCCCATAATTGCGTGCACCTTATGCATTCCATGAATAATAATGCTCTAGATATTTCTCATGATGCATTACACAATTTGAGTCTCTATTATGCTATACATAATAACAAACCTCTCATGATGGATGACATGTTTCGATATCACGCATCTCATTTATTTGAGCATTGGCTATTTTGTGCTAATCGACAAATGCATGTGCGCATCATGATGGATGATGTGTACATATACCATGCACCCACAATTTTTCCTTTGTCTTTGTTTTGTGTAGGTACTCATGTATACTCGTCAACCTCTCAATCCCAAGAGTTGACGAAACGAGCTCTTGAGAGCAAGGATGCTTTGGGATCCCGTGGACTATCCTTACCACCGTTCTCTTCGCGGAAGGACTACGCGCACCTCTTCTACTTGGCTCTCACACGGCTATGGGCTATATACCATTTGTCCCCTTATGCTCATTTTCCTATGTTCACTTTGCATGTTATCCTTGCTTCTATGCCTTTGCCATGCAATTGTGACCCTTGTTTGCATCTACCCATGATTCACCATTATGATACTCCTATGTGTATTTGCATGCTTGGTGGAGACCCTTGTTTCTATTGCCATATTTATCATGTGCCCCATGTTATGGACGCTTGTTGTGTTGGGAGAGTCATGATGCCCCATTGCTATTTACATATGGTCTCTCACCAATACATTGATGACATTTTACTCATATCTTGCTTTCATGCTTGTGCTATGACATGTGAATTATTCATGCCCACTATTTGCACACATGACATGCTTGCCATGATTCCTTCTAGTACGTTGCATCTTTGCACTACTAGCTTGCTTGACTTGATCGCTATGATTGCTTGCTATGTTGCATCACCCATGTTCCACTATCACTTGCTTTCTTGGGTTGATGACATATATGTTCATGCCTCTCACTTGATTTGCCATGATCATTGTCTCTTGTCTCCATTAGTTGCATCTCTCATATCACCTTGTATTGAGTGCAACCATACTGTGCTTATTGATCCTAGAGACTTTGACAACTTACTTGTGATGCATGCTTGTTTACTTGAGCCTATTGTATTTGGTTGTTCTAGCATCATATGCCTCCATACTATGAAATGCTCCCTTGTACCTTCTTATGATGAGCATGATGCATACACTTGTTGGGTATATTACCACACGAATGATAGGTTTTGCACTTTCGCTAACCTCATTTGTTTTCCGAGTGTTTGTCATGTTCTCTCGTTTTGAAGGATCCACAGGGCGGTGCCATTATGCGACAACTTGGTCATGCGAAGGCATACATGATGTGCAACACCAACATTTGCGAGAATTTCCTAAAGGTGAACTCCTTCCCTTTGAGCCATCCTCAATTGCGCATATTGGATGGGTCACTCTTTCATTGTTGTTTCATTCTTGTTGTCTACATGATACATCTCGCGAACGGAGGAGCGACATTGGAGATTGGCTCTATGGACCTTCACATTGAGGTGCGCTCCCACTTCTTGGATGCACCTTCGGAACTTCAGTCATGCCACGACATCGAGCTTGGGTACATCAACACTCCTTTGACTTTTTGTACCACCACCTCCATATTTGTTGATTGTGCTTCCTCTTGTCATGCTCGATGGACTTATCATACTCACCACAAGTTTGCACCCCATGCATGGATTGACTCACATTATGCTTGTCTTGTTGCATCTATTTCCATGTCATCCATGATATATGAGCTTGTGCACTTCCTTAGCAAATTTGTTGTTATCTTCATTGATGGCATATTCATACATCATGATCATATTGTCGACCATCAATTGCATGATAGCTTACACTTATTAAGCATCCATTGCCATATTCATGCTATTGATAAACCGTCTCACTATGACACATTTTGCACCGTGGTTGCATTGATCATATTTACTACACATTTGTGTGCACAATGATTGCATTTGCTCCCATGAATGCTTTACATCTCATTCTACATCTTTTGGATAAGCATCTTGTGTCTTGCCACACACTATCTTGCCGCAAGGACTCATTCTTACATGGACATTTTGTGTGTGCTACCATTGTATTTCCAAGTGTCGTTTGTGTTTGCTCTTTTTGAATCTCTATCACTCCGGAGACACCTTGGACTACTTGGATTACGCCATGTCTTCAACTTCTTCCAACTACAAGTCCGTCCACGACAACCATTTCCATGGTGATGAGGATCACGATCCGAGGTCGGATCTTTCCCAAGGGGGAGATGATGTGGAGCATCCCACGTTCATCCCCATGTACACTCCGACTACTCTCCAAACCCCAAGTGGACATATGACGAGACCCCGAACATACACCATTGGACACAAGGTGAACTCGCTCCTTTCCGAACCTTCACTTTCTGCATGTGAGACATGGCTACTACCTCCAACGTGTGTTCTATGCATGATCAGGTAGCTTGGAGGAAAGCCACGAAGCCACCACATCCATCGGAAGAGCTAGCGAGGACGCCAAGTTCAAGGACCAAGAGAAGGAGCTGCCGGAAGCTACAACCACCGGACGACCGGCCCAGCCCGAACGTCCGGCCCCTGAAGGTCACGCCAGCCCAAGGAAACCAGGACAACGCATGCTACAGCGTCCGGACGTCCGACCAGGACCGGACGTCCAACGACTCCCAGGGTCACGGACGATTGACACCCTCCGGACGTCCGGCAGCTGGGCACCCGAGCCGAAACTACGGAAGTCCGACATCTCCGGACGTCTAGACCGTCCTGAAGCTCCGGACGATCGACGTCCTCCGGATGTCCGATACCTGTGTGGCCGCAGACACAGGCTTAGGCCCTTGTACCCCTTCATTTCGACTCCCATTTGCACTACGACTATAAATAGGTCTCTCCCACCTCCTAGCTAGGTTCAACATTGGTTTAGCTCATATTTTGTGTGAGAGCCTTGCTCATCCACTTGGTTACTTCTCCTCGGAACTCACGACCTCTTCGGAGAAGATCCCCCAAGTAGATTCAAGACCCCTTCAAGGGAAGACAATCAAGACCTCCTCACGGAGAAGGATGGCTTCCTTTCTATCTTTCCTTTGTTGATTTTGAATCTTGTGCTACCTCATGTGTTCGGTGATCTAGCCCTTGTGTGATCAATTACTTGGTGGTTGAGTGATGCTCTCGTTTCTCCCCGTGTTTTCCCTTGTGTTTTCCGCGCGTTCTTCATGTTTCCCCGTAGGATCCACTCCAAACGTGAAAGATCGGCCCTATAGGGATCCGCCCTACATCACATAACCCATTACGTTGTCTTCCTTGTCCAACATCAACTCTTTAGCATGTCATACTTTAATGAGTGCTCACAATCATAAAAGATGTCCAAGATAGTATATTTATATGTGATAACCTCTCGTTCTTTATTACTTCCTATTAATTGCAAGGATGACCAAAACAATGTTTCCCAACCCTCAACAACATTTAATTATCATACTCTTTATATGTGAAGTCATTACTATCCATAAGATGAATATGATCTCTTTTATCAAGATCATAGCAAGATAGCAAAGCCCTTGATTCAACACTAATCTTTATTATATAGCTCATGGACTCGATTACATAGGGGAATCATAAAGCCAAACTCAACGCTAAATCATACCAAAACTTTATTCTACTAGATCAAGATATTACCTTTAACATCCCAAATTTCCAATTTGGTATGTTATACATTAGAACATCATGCATATCATATTTTATTGCATTTTGGCTTGATCCTCGAAATTCTACGCAACTCAAGGACCCACGGAGAGAGTTGGGGATTTCGTTATTTTCATATTTGAGTTTTCTCAAATTTTGAAAAGAGGATCATTTGGTTTTAATTATTTTTCTCTCCTAATATTTCTTATATGAAAATAAAAGGGAGGGGATAAAATGACTTCTCCAAAATAAGGAAATATTGGAGGCTAAATATTAAAATCAAATAAGTATTTTATTCGGAGTTTTATCGCTATTTTATTTCAATTAGAGAAAAATTGCATGTTTTCAAAGTTGCATTTTTTGGCCAAGAAAATATTCATCTTGTTATAAATATTTTATTTAGACGGTGAAAATTTGTTTTGGTATTTTTAGGTTTTTATTTTATTTTCTAGGATTTTTTTTGTTTCGGCGGAATCTTTAAAAAAAATGTTCGCGCGCCCGACTGGGCCAACGGCCCAGCCGAGCCGGGCCGGCCTCACAATGCCGCCACCTCGCCCCGCCGTGCAGCCGCCGGACTCAGGGAGTCTGACCCCGAGCCGCGCAG